>NW_010400204.1:55987-59291 GCF_000710305.1 Buceros rhinoceros silvestris
CTGTTTGCCGTCTGCTGTCGCAGAACTCGGTGGGACACGCTCCTGGGGGATCCCCACACTTCACCCTGCTGATCTGTGGTCATTTTTGTTGACTTCCAGCACTGGTTTGGGGGAGAATACTCAGGGATCAACCTCTCTATTTATTCCTCCCCTAGCCCTTTCCGCTTCTGCTCAGCTCCTCCAGGTCCACCAGACTGCATGGTTTGCCCGCAATGAGCTCCCTGCCTAGATTCAGGGGGAAACATGGGGCCTGAAATCATTAGCATGTATCTGTATGAGAAAACACAAGTCCTTATCCAGCTTTTGAAGCAGAAAGCAAACCAGGTAAAAGTTGACACCTATCCCAGCTCCCAGTGCATTATTCTCTCCACTGTCTCCCACCCACGCTCAGTTCAGCATTTTTGAAAAAGGAGACTAGAGATGCTGCACTTGCTGATGGGCTGGTAGCCAGATGTTCAGTACCTAGTTCTGAAAGAGCTGTTCCTTCGGGCTGCAGTTGTCACCTAGTCAGTCAGCAGATGCTCACTGTTGTACCAGCACTGAAACTCGGATGCATTGCAAGTTTCAACCACAGCAGCTCTATCTAATAACACTGTTTGTTAGTTTACTGTAGGGAATAATTTTAAAACTCTACCTGACCAAAGTGCTGGGGAAACCAAGGCTGTTAAATTGGCAGAGACAATTTAACAGTTTTCACCCACCAGAAACGGGGGTTTTTTCCCTCCCATTGCTCTGCCATTATTTGGGAAAGTAACTCAACTTTGTAACCCACAAAAACCTTTACTCCAGATTGATTTTTCCAGTCCAAGCTACAGAGTGATGACTTAACAGGCAGCTTGGGGACCATTGGGACTGGCCCGTGGTAAGTGGCAGGAGTGCACGGCTGGCAATGGGGGAGAACAAAACCTTCCTATTCTTTTCCTGTTCATTTGCCTCACACCATAAGCTGAACTTCTGCACTTAGATGCAAATACATGATGCCATGCAGCCAGTCAACAGCCACTTCTTCAACCACTGAGCTACTCCACCTTTCTTTCTATGAGAAATTTCAGCTGGGAAGTGTTGAGCAGGACTGTTCTCTTCATTAGCCGATTGATCCCTGTAGTCCCTCCCGCAACCAGGTAGGTGGTCAGCAGGGTTCTCCTGCTTTGGAGGTGGGAATTCTCAATCAGGGCAGTCAAGGTGGGACTCTAACTTTGTGACTCTGAAGAGAGAACTCAATTTCTAGCTCTCCATCTGCATTCTGCGTACTCTGCCCTTCTGCACACCCCTCCTAGCCAAATCTTCCTAAAGAACGGTAAGTGCTTGTTCTTCTATTTCAAAGAAAAAAAATCAGCTCCTGTGTATGGGATGATTAACCAAGGGACAACATCATTGCTGCTGCAAGATTGAAATACTGTTTTTTGCTCTGAAAAAAAATCCTGGAAAGACTCCTCTTCGGAGTATTATTTGGCAGGTTGTCCGTGGGGAATCACCTGAATTCTGATCCCTGGAAGCCAGTAATATTTAGGTAGAAAATTAGCTCAGGAGCAAGTCAGGGATCACGCTCAAATAGTCTGTCTACAATGACACGGAAAACGCCTGCTCTCTGAGATCAGCTCAAGAGCTTTCATTGCTGCCTTATCTCTGCTGCACTGACAGAAGGATGCCTCTTCACAGAATAACCCATTTTTACCAGACAAGCCAGTATCAAGTAGGAAGGCAAAGCAGGCTGCTCTAGTAACTTAGGTTTTTGTCTTACTTTATACCAAGAAGCTGACTGGTAGGTCATGGAGGAGTCCCGAAGAACTTTGCAGGGCAGCAGCACTTCTTCTGCACATCTCACAGCAATGTCTGGGACAGCCACAGAAGCCCCATGGATCAAGCACGAAACTGCAAAGCACAGGCAGACATCGTATTTAAAAGAGATTGCTTCGGTGATCCTCCCTGTCCTGTCCACCACAAAATAAATGTGGAAGACCAGAAAAGAAAACTGCAAGGCTCTCACTTACCATTGCAGAGGATGAGGAGGAGAGTGTAGACTACCGCAGACATGGCTTTTACAGCTTCAAATCACAGAGCAGCCCCAGGGTGCTTCTTTGCAGGACGGACTGAGAGCAGAGTGAAGCTGCTGCTGCTTCTGGAGTGATATTTCTGGAGGCAAACTGGGGAATCCCCCAGTTGCGTTATCTCCAAGTTGCCGTCACAGGGAAAATCCCTACATGTAGGAGCCAGTGCTCCTCCCACTAAATATGTTAGGTCACTCCCATTGCCCTGCACTGGTAGCATCTTGCCTCTTTTTTTTTCCTTCCCCCACCCCACTCCGTGTTGATCTGAACAGAAATAACATTGCTCATGGGGCACTGGGGGTCAGTGTGAAGGGCATCAAAATCAGCACCCAACGAATCTCACTCTTGAGTGACAATACAGCAGCGGAAAGGGGTTGTCAGCCTCCCCAAACCCCCTCTCGACCTTCTCTCTGCAGCTGTAACGGAACAGAGTCTGTGCAAAGGTTGGCCATATGAAGCGACACTTCTGAAACCACATGTAAGCCCTCAGATCATAACACCCCAAGGACGCTGTGACTTGGGTCTGAGGGCTAACAGGAATCTATGGCATCACTGAGCAATAGAAACTCTTTCTGTAGTGCTACACTAGTGACTCCCCACGTAGGCACTCGTAATGCAGAAGCAGCATCTCTTCTCAGTGTATTTTGTCATTGTCAAGAGAAGCAGGGACAGCTGGAGTGACATGATTCTACCGAATTATATGCTGGAAAATTTCCTCATTTGAAAAAAAAAAAAAAAAAAAAACCAAAACCCGAATCTGTAAGAGCTGTTTCCCCCTGGAGAATTTTTGAGGAAGTCTGAGGTTGATCGGTGAAAAATTCCCTAATTTAAAAAAAAAAAAAAAAAAAAAACCAAAACCCGAATCTGTAAGAGCTGTTTCCCCCTGGAGAATTTTTGAGGAAGTCTGAGGTTGATCACAGGAGCATCTACAAATCATGAAACTCTGAAAGTTGCTAACACGTTATTTTTAGAAAAGAGTTCTGGCTGCTGTCTTCAGGCTACTGAGATCTTGATGGAGAGAAGCAATTTAGGAGGAGGGTTCTTGAGATTTAGTGGGTAAAGATAGTATGGTCAAGCCCTTTTGTAAACCAGGTTCCTGGAAGCCACATCAAGCTGGGCACCCTGAGGCCAAATCACCTCTGGAAAGATTTATGAGGAGAAGGCAGTTTGATGTGTCCTTGGCATGCAAAAGTCCAACTCAGACGGGTAAACACTGTGGGTGGGGAACACTTTTGCCAACTCCAGTCTGTTCTGTA
>NW_010400204.1:59406-66967 GCF_000710305.1 Buceros rhinoceros silvestris
AAAGCAGAGAACGATTTCACCGGGGGCCTCGCTTATTTTTAGAGCATTTTGCTTCTGTCTTCATTGACCAGTACAGTAGATAGAACAGGCTCTAAGCTTTATTTTTCTCTTTGTGTTTCAAGGACCTCAGGTGCAAGTAAAATGTAAATCCCAGAAACTCTCTAGCGGGAGATAAAATCCTGAACTCTCACTCCTTTCTTCTGTGTGGAATAACAGAGTCCTTCAGAAGGGAGAAGTGTGGGGGGTGTTGAAGGAAACCTTGGAGAGAAGAGGGCTCCAGTTAATACATTTCGCATCTGTTCTTCACGGAAATGATGGCTCTCCTGCCCCCATGAGTCAGTCACACATCAAGCCCGCCTCCAAGAAGGGCATTCAGCTTTCACCCAAGTGCCTCTTTCGGTGAGTCCTGCAGGGCTATGTATTTACCTTTCATAAACCAATCCAGAGGCTAAAACCTTCTCTCCCTCCCCTTTCATTATGGGGAAATCCCTGGTGAGCAAACCACAGCAAGCTCCTGCCCCTGCTGTGGGTCAGCCCACAGCAATCTTTCCCCCAGCAGCCTGACCAGATGTAGTCTGGAGGGGCTGTGGCATGCCTAAGGCTGAGGTCACAAGTTTGCCCACCGAGAAGTGCACCAAAAGTAAGCACGAAGAGTCAGGCTTCAGTTTGATCTGGGAAAAGTACATGCCACACATGCTTGCCAAGGTGCTGTTAAACAACGTTCTTCCTCGGTTAGTTAAAACGCAGGCGTTAGGACTCTTAAAAACACACGGTTTTTCCCCCTAGGACAGGCGTAGCTTCAAGGAAAACAGCCCTTTTCCTCCAGAAGTATTTGCAAGCTCAGCTGCTGTCCCACAGCACAGTACGTGAAGCGGGAGAGCAAGATGTGAAAAACAAAAACTGAAACTCCCTTTGCTGGGGGAAGAGAAGTCATTTTGTTTCTAAACTTGCCCTGGCTGGGGATTTTTCTTTCGGGAAACTTTTGAAATGGGCTGTACTTTCCATCCTGTCTGGTTTCAGAGAAGCAGCCTATTATCTCCAGAGCCCTGGAGGCCGCTTTGGGTTTCACTCCAGTCCTGAGCAGTGGAAGCAATGGGAGCTCAGCAGGACAGGTTCGGGTGTGCAAGTGAAAAGGCAGTGATGGCCTGTCAGCCTTCTTTGTGAGAAACAGATCCACATGTCTGCAGGGCCCTCAAAAACCACAGGAGCTGCATGGTTACATGAATGAGTGGAAGTTTGTCATTAAACTCATTGTTCTGTGCACCTAAGGAGAGCTGCTTGCCTACAGGTGTGTGCTATTGCCCCTTCTCCTCCTTCCCTCACCCGTACCACTTGCTACACCAACGGTAAGCCCTGGATCTCACTGAGCGAGAAGCACCATCTGCTCTGGTGAGTCCGGAGCCGCACACGTGATGACTGACATTAGCAAGCGGCGTGTTGAACGGCTGCGTTCTGCCTACCTCTCCCTTAGCGAGGGCCCTCGTTTGGATCTCTGGCTTTGACCCAGCTGCTGATTCTCATGAATTTCATAGGCACTTAATTCTCTTTGAGCCCCGATCCCTCTGTCAGTTTGATAGAAAGCAGGTTCAGAACATACTGGCTGATAGACAGCCAGATGGCATGATCACAGAAATTTCATTCTCTGTGGGAAATGAGGCTAGAAGCACAAGGATGTGGAATGAATTCATGGGATAAGGTTAAAAAGTCAAGACTGTATATTTTTCCAGTGTTGATAGAACCTCGAGAATACTGTTCATGGAATTGTATCCTTTTTCCTTGAACCAGGTAGGTACTGGCTCACTCAGACACTAGGGTAGTGGATTTTTCTTATTTTTTATTCCAGCATGTGGCTGCCAAAGGTACGTAAGATTCCTTGTATTTGTTCCTGAGTGCCAGCATTTATCAGAAAGCACAGAGTTTTTTAAAAAACCCAAAACCTTAGGTCTCTACAAGGAGTACAGAGCTCTCCACAATGAAGAATCAAAGGTTAAAACGGTGTCAAAGAAAGCGTTAAGAAAGCGTCAAAACAGCACTTAGCATTTCTGGCAAGGCACGGATTTTTCTGTTTCAGGATATGACTATCAAATATCCGTTGATCCACTGCTTGGAGTAAGATCCATCCATGTGCCTCATGCCTGTTGTGAAGCCACTGGCGAGGCGACTGTTGTTTATTTATTTTTATTATTATTCATGTCCTGTGCAGCAATAAAAACTGTCTGCTGCAGTTCAGCCTTTGGGAAGGCTTTGGTTTATGTTTTAGCGGACAACCGTTTGTTTAAATAATCCACTTGTGTGTCATGTGGCACTGTCAGCCGAAGGAACGGTGACGGAAGAATCCACAGCCACAAAGGCAGAGCGCTCCTGTACTCTGAGGGGCGCGGCAGAGCTGCAGACGCAGCGTTTACTTTCCTGTCGTGCCAGGATCTTGACACTCACCACGCCAACAATTAAGAGCAACCGAAAGTTTCCAGACTGCAGCTCATGAGAGGTACGTAGATCACTCACAACCTGGAGTTAGGAAAGTTTAAGGACAAGGATCTCTTCTGCGCCCCTTCACGGCAGATACTGGATCAGGGTCTGTCTTTGCTGTTTAAACACCGACAATCCAGCAATACCCAGAGACCAAACCGCTGCAACTGTGACCTGCCGGGCGGCTCAGAGCTTTGTGCTACGGGCTGTCTGCCGCTGCCTGTCAGGAAAGAACACCCAACTAACTACGCACAAGCGGCCACTCCTCTGAAAGTCCTGGGCTTTGGAGTGACTGTTGGAGATGTGCCAGCATACTCACGCAGAAATTGAAGAGACCCAAAAACAGACCCAAAATGGAGGCATCCAGAATCAGAAGCCTCTAGAAAGTGTTGGCCTGGCAGGACAGCAAACGCCTTTAAGCAAACAGAAGCAGGAACTTATCTCACGTCTATACATGCAGCTGTAAGAATTGGAGTAAGGCTGTCCTAAAGCTCCGTCTAGCCCAGCACCTTCTCTCCCACAGCAGACAGGGAGCTGTAGGCTAGCCCTACAGGGTAGGGCCTGGATCTCACTGGCCAAGGTGCTGCATTCAAACTGCAGCGACCGCCGGAGGTGCACACCGAAATCTCGTTTTTAACAGGTTCCTCTTCAATCAACAGCATGCTAGACAGTGCTGGTGTTGCCAGGACTAGGGACATCTTGGATCATGGTCTGCAGTTTCTGGTGGACTCTCCATTGCTCACTCTCCATGTGAGGCCATCCTTCTCCAGAGGGAAAGGAGCAGATCATGGCCTGCTGGCTCTACCAAATTCTGCAACACATAATCCCAGCCTTGCGGAGATCCTTCTTTGACATCTCCTCACCACACCTGGCCAGGCGCTGATTTAGTAGAGTTCTAATGTTTGGCTGCTCTGCCCCCAAATCATGCTGTGGAAAATCTTGCTCCTCCTGCTCCTGGAGCTCCTCTCTGTTTTCTCTTGCCTGTACATTGTCCCTAGACACACGTGCTACGGAACTGTTTGCATTGGGAGAGAAAGAAGGACCCCAGTAGGTCACCTTTTGCTCCTAGCTGATGCCAGGTCCCACCAGGAACGTAAGTCAGGAAACACTCCTGGGAGCAGCCTGTGCTAAAAGCAGGTCTTACAGGGTGCCCTGACCATAGTGTGTCATCTGGGCACCTGACCATGAACACGGACCAACTGTGCCAACATGTGGCCCCTCTCCTGGTATCTCCAAGATGTTTTCTTGTCTGGTGTTTTTTTATACCTTCCCCATCTGAAGTCCCACTGAGTCATGGGACTTCCTGACCAACTTCCCCCACCATCCCCAGAAGCAGAAAGAGGAAGCCTGGTGGCTGCGGGGTCTATATCCATTCCCTTTTCCTCTCAAGTCTCCCAGCACAGCACCGGTGGGCACTGTCCACTGGCTCCTCAGATGCCTTCAGGGTGGCGTGCTCTGCATCCCCCTCTGGTTCCCTATCTGGCTGTTTGGCTTTGACCTTCCTCTCTTCTCTCCTCCGTTGTCCCCTGCGATCCTTTGGCTTTCCCCAAGTCTTTCGAAGAGCATAAGACCAGCGCAGGCATATACTGACCCTTCACAGAACACTTGCCTAGCCTGCAAGGAGTGAAGGCAACTCGCCCCTCCTACATGTAATAACTTCGTGCCTTCACCAGACTGTCTTCTCACCATATGACCTCTTTTCCAGTTCATTTCTAAACAGGTTAAACAGCAGGAGCCCAGGAGCAAAACCCCCTCGAACATCACCGGAGGCCTCCCTCAAATGTGAACGCTGGCCATTTATCTACTCTTTTAACAGGTTATTCACATGAAACTTCTTCTCTTGTCCCATGGTGCTTTAATTTGTTTCAGAGCCGTCACTGATGGACCTTTATGGCTTTGGAAATCATTGCCGGGATTCTATATGACTGACCTTGTTGTGGTTTTCATTTAACTTGCCAGAGTTTATGATCCTTTATATTTTCCATTCTTGGCCACGACTTCTATTTTCTGAAGAAATTCTTCTGCTAGTAATAAATGCCTTTACCCTGCTGTTAGCCATGTCACTTGCCTTTTGGTCTTCCCAAAGCCTGTCCGTATACGGAGGCTTGGAGCACATGTGCTCCTATATGTTATGTTTAAATAGCCACCATGCAAACATTTTAGCCTTCAGGCACCCATTTTAGTTTCTTTTTTAAAAGGTTCCTTCTTCTTATGTGACTCTGTTGTAGCTGGGGATTTTTTGCCTTTTGTTCCCTAGGCAAGAATATTGAGCAGGGGCATTTTGAACCAGGTTCTGTGCGTTGCCCAGGGATAATATAAAAGCTGCTGCTTCTTCTGTAGGCTCTTTCATGCAGCAATACTGTTTTCTTTTTCTGCAGCATCGATCCCTGATGTGATATTTGCTCTATGTGCAGGTAAGACATTGATATCTCCCGCTACTGTTGTGTTTCATGTCCTGTCAGCAACTCTGATCTCCCTCAGCATGGAACAGATACAGACATCTGATCTAACCCTGACACGGCACATTTCTGACTTAGGCCAGGCATGTCAGGCTATACGGGTTTTGAGCTGCTTATTAACACAATTCACTCGGTACTTTGACTTTGGCACAAAGCTTTCTCTAATACATGTTACCACTGCTCTACTGCTGCTGCTTCCTCTGGGTTTTTCATACTTCATACCCTGATTCTAGAGCATTTCATCAATTGCCTTCTTCCCGTCGAGTTTCTGGTACACATAGTATGAGAACGTGCCTGTTTAAAATCAGGCATTTTCCTTTCCCTGTCTTGTTTATTAGACTTCTAGCATTTATAAAGAAGCGTCTTTTCTTTTGCTCTCTCTCCACACTATGGCCTTCTTTTTGTTTGATTATTCTCTATTCTTTCTTTTTTAGTTTCACCAGATTACTGTTATCCACTGGAGGATAAAGTTTTCCTGACTTCCTGCTCTGAATATGTTAGCTTCTCTCTTCCTTCAGTTTAAAAACACCTATCACCTTTTTAAGCGCCATCACTGCATCAGTGTAAGCCTGATAGAGCATGAATGTCCCTCTACCACTGTAGCCTCCTGAAAACTGGGCTCTCAGGAGTGATCTCAGTGCAAAAGTGTATGTGGCCTCCAGCTGCGAGATCATGTCTGTCCTGCCCCAGGAGAAGACTTCCAGCCACAATCCTTCCCTCATCTCAGCACCATCAGGACTATATAAGGCTGGAGGTGGGACTGCTTATGGTGGTTCTAAAGAGATGGTGTAGTGTATCTGTCTGTTTGCCTGAAATCTCTAAGTTCAGGTGTTCACGGTCTTCCCATGTTGGGCTAATTGCACTGGATGTGCAGAGTTGTTGCCTACGAACGGAGCAGGTAAAATAGTGCTGAGTAGATTCATAGTGCTCAGTGGAGCAACCCGAGGACTCCTTGCCCACCCAGTGTTTAAATAGCCAGCTGCTGCTTCAGTTTGCTTACGATTAAGGGGTCTGGTGGGCTCTATCCCCAGTTCCAAGCACAAATCCCTGAAGGCGGAGCCTTTCAGATCCCTAAAACAAGGAGACGGACAAACTCCCCCTCTGGCAGATCTCCTTTTACACCAGCCAGCACCGTCTGTCTGGTCCTGCTGCGATCCCATGGTGAGTCTTCAGTTCCTCTCTTACTCTTTGTCACTCACGTCCAGAGAGGGGAAGGCGAGAACAAAAAGCACAGTATAAGGGATGCTGAAACAAATAGCCACTGGTAACTGCGCACTCTTACATTGCTTTGCCCTCAGGGACACTTTGGATCTTCCTTTTTTTTTTTTAAATTGGAAGGATGTTTTACAAATATTTCACTTCGGCTGTCCTGAGCAGAAGCATTCCACAGCAGTCAGCAGTGGTGACTGGGAAACAGGGGACCTTATACCGAAAGCACCGTTCAGGTTGAAGTGTGTTCAGTCTTTTTGGTTACGTTTCTTCTGTATATGGACAGTTGGTCCTTCGTTCTTGTCGCGACACGTAACAGAGCTCGTAGCCAGAGCTGGGATGAATCACTCCCAACACCAATGTGGTGTGCAGTGAGACCCGTTTATTGTTTACATGACATCCCAATTTATAGACTCTTGTCCACCCGACTAGCTACATGGTGATTGGATAGTGTCTCTGTTACACAGACAGCACACAGCTCTTAAAGCACTATAATTGGTTTAAAGGGGTTAGACCCCACGTGGTGAGTTGTTGTGGTTAAAGCTACCAAAACAAGGCCAGTATAGATAATATTTCCCACACAGCTGGTTTCGGGCCACTAAGTTTCCCAGGGAAAGTAGCATATTTTCGTAGTTCCAATTTCTGCTAGAAAAATACACCAACAGTTCTCCTTTAGCTTTTAAAGTGAAGATCTATTGCCTGAGAGCTCCATGCTTGTGGAAGACAACGACACCCAGGAGGCAACATCAAAACAGAGAGCAGCAACACCCAACAAGGACTGTAAAGCACTACATGTGTAGTGGCACAGCCTCTGGCATGGGAAGTGGTCTAGGATGGAGACCAGCCTGCTTGGAGACAAGGAACCAGGACAAGTAGACAAGGGAGCACACTCATCTGAATTCCCATAAAGTCCCTGGGAGCCACTTTCTCCAAAAGGGTAGGATACGGGGCTCTCCCAGACCCCATCTCCCACAGCATCCCTCCTTCCTCCAGCCCAGGGCTCTGCGCACGAGCTGTCATCAGCAAAACCTCCAGTAACCTTGCTGATGCACAGAAGAGGCGGAAAGGGGAACCACTGCTTCTGGAGGGGGCGGCTGAGGAAACAGGTGACGTGGCAGGAGGGAGGATGAGCAGCGAGAAAAGGAGAAATGAAAAACAGAAAGTTTTCGCTCGAGCTGTGGCAAATATAGCTCTCCTATGCGTCATGGAACTAGGCAGCAGGGTAGGCAGAGACATTTTGGTGGGCTTTTAAAAGAGGAAGGAGTGACAAACATGTGAAGGCACTGACCTGACCTAACGGCCTGAGGGCTCAGACTCCAGGGCTTCACAGTGAGGCGGTTTTAAGAAGCTGCTGGTCCCAGTTGCCCACCTATTGCCACGGGTTATTGGCCCGCCACAGCATTTGCGGGGTGCCGGAGTCATAT
>NW_010400204.1:67014-76098 GCF_000710305.1 Buceros rhinoceros silvestris
AAGCCGGCTGGCCCCAGTGCCCCCCCTATTGCCCCGGGTTATTGGCCCGCCACAGACTTGGCGGTGTCCTGGAGTCATATCAAACTGGTTTGATTGACACCTGAAACAACCAATGAAGGCAGTCCTCCCCTGCGCGTCATGCGCCTCATTGGCTGGGGAGCTCCTTGGCGGGATGACATCTCTAAGAGACCTCGCACCCTGGCCATGACCGCCTGCCGTGACTTCTAGGGCCTGGGACCCAGCCGGGTGGGACAGTCCTGGTCCTGCTCGAGCCTCCCTGCCACAGCCATTAACTGGTGGTTTGCCCGCAGTTCAACCCCCGCCGCACCAGACCCCCAAATCTTGTATTTATTAATACCTTGTTGTTGTTTGTTGTATGTAATATCATTTTTGTTTAAAACTCAGCTGAGGCCTCGCCCTCTTTTTATCTTTCCCTTTTATCTCTTGATTCTCCTGGAACGGAGATGGGGCTGATTGGAGAGAGAGAGAATTTGTCCCGTGGTTTGGCCCTGCGCCAGGCAAACCGGTGACCTCAGAAATAGTGGTGTGCCCACACCATGGGCACCAGACTGATACAGTGACATAAACTGAGGTGACTGTGGCTAATGCACTTCGCTGGGATGTGGACAGTGGCGGCCAAGGGATCTCCTCGGTCCCTATCAGGTTTAGCTGCAGAGGTGACCAGCTGAGGTCAGAAACCTGCTGAGCCATCACAGCCTAACCTGACAAGCACCAAGGGTTGCCAAGAGAGCACCAAGAGTGCCTTGATACCATTTAAGCCAATTTGCTTGTCTTTAGACCTCCTTTTCTCTGCTTTTCACAGACTCCTTTGTTGCCCTAGCTTGCAGAAGGCATTGGAGAAGGTTTACAAAAGCCCTGTAAGCTTGTTCTTTTGGGCTGTTGTCTTTCCTCTAGGGAGCTGAGTGCCAGGCTGAGTACCACAGGCAGGATGTAATCCCTTGCGTGGTTCACAGAAGAGCACTGGTAGTTTTGTAGCATGGCTGTGAGGGTGCAGTGAGGGCTGGGGACAAATCCCAGCGTGGCACAGCCAAGGCCGTCCCACCGCCGTGGCCGCAGTAGACTGGGCAGAGGCAACCCTCACCCTGGCCACCCCGCATGACCACGGGGATGGGGATGAGCCCACAGCTAGGCAGGGCAGGGCCATGAGGAGCTAAGGACCAGCCCTGCTGCAGCATCTCTGGGGCATCACTGGGGCATCAATAGGGTCCTGGTCCCTGAGCAGGGTGGGGGGAGCCAAAGGGCAGCGGAGCAGGGGCAGGTAAAGCTGGCGGTGCCCTCAGGGCCCTGACAATGTCATTGACCAAGATGGACACTTTTGGTCATCTCTGCTCATATTAGGGAACTACAGAGTAAAACCTACTCCAGCAAATGAATTGAAAAACTAAGCTTAATCCACTGTAATCAAAACTCGCTATTGTTACCTTGGTCCCGTGCTCTGATAACCACAGTGGAAACTACTAGTGCAGAGCCAACAAGACGCCAGCCTTACACCCGCTGCCAGCTTTACACTGTTTCCGGAGATTTGGTTTAGCTCTGACTACAGTGATCCCTGCACGGGCTAGGAGGAGCTGCTAATAAATGGCAAGTAGTCCCTCGAGAATCGCGACTAATGGCTTCTGCTCAGTTAGATAATCAAGCATTTAATAAAGGGTGAGCTTCCCTTCCATGGGGAGTATTAATGCGTTCTTTTTCCCTTCCTTAGCCACTGATTTCCACAAAGCAGGTAGGAATTTAATATTTTTGAAACCACTCTTCCTCTATTAATATTAATTTGAAATTACCCCATGGATTCAAAGGTTATTAGGAGCAGCCGGATGGTTGTATAGATGTTGACAGGGTCAGACACAAAGCATTATTGCACTCAAGTTTATAGCAACACGGATTTTAAAATCACATTAACGTCCAGCAGATAGCTACTACTATGAGGATTGTGTTTCGTTTCTATACAGGTCTGCCCCACTAACAGCCTGAGAAGATAATGGAGCTCAGAAAGGGGTGGCCATTGCTTAGACTTCATGCCTTGATGGTCTTGCCAGGGAAGGAGTGATCAAACAGGTAGGACTTGGCAGGAGGGCTGCCGTAAATACTTATCAGAGACTAGAAGTTTTGCTTTGCGCATCTATACTGGTTTCTGTGGGACAGAGCCCAGGCCAGCCACGCTTTGTTGGCCCTTAGCAGGGTGCAGTCAGCCAGGTGGGTGCAGGTGGCTCCCATCCCATCAACATCACACTCAGGATAAAGGGGGGAGTTTGATGAGGGTGGAGGATTCTGCTCTTCCTGCTCCTCTTCCTTCTCCTCCTGCTTCTCCCCATCCCTGGAGGGTTTGCTGGTCACTCTGCTCCTGAGGAGCTGCCTTCCCGCTGGCTGTGGCCGCTGTGCGTTGGCTGGGCTGAGTGTCGCTGTGAGCACTTTCTGTTGGCACTGGGGGACTTTGGCTGTGCCACGGAATCTGTTTGCATTGCAGCCCGGGGGTCTCCTCTCCTTTTCCTGACTCCCTTCTCTGCTGGGGAGGGGTCATGGAGTGATGGAGAAACTGCTGTGGTTTAGCCCTGGATACGGGCTAAGTGGTGACAACATCCAATTCCAGTTCTTCCATCATCTTTGTCCTCACTCGCTCTGTCCCCTTCCCCCATTAGCCTTCCCTTTCTTGTACCTTGAGACTTGAAGGAGCAGAGGTTGCTGCTCTTCCTGATGCTGAGCTTCTCAACAGCTAAGAAGCCTTATTGCTTTATGTAAGTGTTTGTTTCTCAGGGATGTTCAAGCTTTAGTTATAAACATTGGAGAGTAATTTGTCCTTGGGACTACTTAAAACACAGTGAAATCTCCATTTTATATTGTTTTGAGTGTAGGTTTAGTTGTGTTTTTGGAAAAGGACAGATACTAAGGCAGATTAAGCACATTCTAGAGAGCACACTTGAGCTGAAGGTCAGTCTTTCTTAGCAAGCCACCCAGCAACAAACTGCTCCATGGTTTCCCAATTTTGACACAGAAGGCTTGTAAAGAAGGCTGTAAAGAAGCTATTTTTATTTAAATTTCGAAAACTACTGAAATATGTCTTGAAAATTTTTGCTTTAGCAGCCTGTAGAGGATAGCATCTGCTTTTCTACCTACAGTCTTATTGAATTTGGAAAATTCCAAGTCTTCCAATAGATCGGTCTGGCAGCTTTCAGTGCAGAATTACAAGTTGAGTGGATTCAGCTCCCAGCCGTGCCAACAGTTCTGCCCTTCTGAGAATTCTATTTCTTGCGAGACTCGAGCTTCTCTCCAATGCAAGTCTGCAATGGCTTTGTCATACCTTTGGGCCATCATACTCATACGGTAAAGTACCTCGTTTAACTAATCTCACTGCCATTGGCTTCGAAAGGATAATGTTTGTGCCCAGGACAAGTGCTCTGTCTCCTCCATGGGAGGCTTGGTTATCTCAGAGTTGTGCCAATTACGTCAGGGAAAAACCATCTCTTCCAAACCCTCTGTGCTGGCCCTAAGCAGAGTAGTCAAACCAGTTTGGTGAGATAAAAGCTGTGATTTGTCACCATGTACAGCTAGGAGGAATTACTGAAAAGCTCATTGTGTTTCCTCTTCACCCTCTGAATCAGACTGGGTATCGCACTTCAGTCTGTGTATTTCAAAAGCGGAAGAGAAATCAATGCTGCACGAGTGTTCAAAATGTCAAAGCCACACAAACAGGCAGTGGACGGTCTTTAGTTTGTGATGATCTCTACAGATTATTCTGTAAACTGCCTCTTAAACTCTAGTTTGTTCATTTCCAGAAAGGGATGGGGCAGGTTTGGGGTGGGGGGATGGGTGAAGGGAGAAAGTAATACTTTGTTGTTGTTGTTCATACAGGGCATTTTAGTGCTGTTGGTGCAAAAACAAAGCAACTGGTAGCTGGTCAGCTTGACTGATTTTTCTTAAATGAAGGTGGGCAATAACAAATTACAGGAAGCCTGGCCACGTTTCCAGGAGAAACAGAGCATTTGTCTCCTCTCTCTCTAAAGCGGCCAACCAAAATGGCCACATCACTCGGCAAAAAAAAAAGCAGATTTATATGAATTTAAATATACCACAAACATTTCAGTACATAGCCTCGTATGCCATGAGGATTGAGAGAGTGGAAGCAGCATGTTTGTAAGGTTTTTTGATGGCTCTGAATGATAAATGTCAAAAACAAGCGATCACAGAGAAAAATCTGTTCTAGCAGAATTCTAAATCTGCCTGGAAAAGCATACTCCGCCTGAAGAAATCGATGGAACTGCTGTTTTTCAGAAGCCCTTGGTTTTCTCCTTTCAATGACAGTTTCTAAATACAGCTCCGTAATATTTATCCCACGCATTTGGAAGATCTGAACATCTCCTGAGGTGACTTCCTAAATTTTCAACCCCCACGTCACCGTCATTACTTATCTGTCCTGTTATTTTATCTGTCTGACGTTTTGAATCAAGAAGTCATCCCTGTGAAATGTTTTGTCGAGGAGCTCCACACTGCCAAAAGCTCATGTTTGGGGCTTTTTATCCGGTAGAGACGGGAGGCGAGAGGGACCAGGCAATCAGTAAAGACGACTCAATTATCTCTAATCTCCTCTGCTCCCCTTTACACCCTGCCTTAGGAATGGTTGCACTTCAGAATGAGTGTTGCAGACATATAATTTTTTTTCTTTCTTTTCTGACGCTTTCACTACTTGTATTTGCTCTAGGATTCCCCAAGATGATATCTGAGTGTAAATAATTTCTACATTTTTATTTAAAATTGATGCAAGAGATAGCAGTGAGAACAATATTGGGATCTTAGTCTAAATTCTGTTCAGTTTCAGTTTTTCTGTTACACTGGGTATAAAATGTGGAAGAAATATAGAAGTGGATAAACCCATTTTTTTCAGAAGTGTTTTATTGTCCAGTGAGGGAGTGGATACTCTGCCTACACAAAAGGAGAGTTGTGAATCTGCACTGGTTGTTGAATCTTCACTGGGATTTTATTTTCCATCAGTTTTCGTTCCCACATTTCAATTCCTTCTCGGCCCTCTGTGTCATGCGTCCAGATCTCTGTGTGACCAAAAGCGATGGTATGCGAACCATGTGGTTTGAAGAAAGAGAAGGGGAGAAGATGGGGTGGGAGCCCTAGATCCAGGTTATCCAGCAGCCACAAGCTTAACGTTGGCACTGCACCGCGTGCACTTGCAGCTCCTGAGTCAGTGGGTTTGGTTAAAGGTGCCAGAGCTGGGCCTCCACCATCAAAGGTCAAGATCATTGATGGGCCCAAGTGGTCCTTAATGAAAGGGTCTGCAGGATGTCTCACCTTCTCCAGAAACTCGCGCAGGGGTAGTTAACTTGTTGGAAATGCACCTGTGAGGTTTTTTGAGGTGGAAAAACGGGGCTAGGTTACAGAGTGGGAGATGTCTAGGTGTGTTGGAGGATTCCTTTTTGTTTTATGTGGAGAGAGGGGAAAAAAAGACATGCAGAATTTCTATTTTGGTGAACTGACTCTAGGTGGCAACAACATGCTGTGTAGCCTTACCAGAGGCTACTTAGGCAAAGACTACTTAATGCTGCCTACTGGGAGGCAAAAAAAATGACAGCGTTTTCAGTACGGCTTCTAGAAAATTTTCCACCTGACTGCACCAGCTGCACATTGCTAGAAACATTTCCAGAGTCTGTCGGTTTTCAATGCAATAGAGGACCTGCTTTTCAACCCGCACTTTGAATAAGATTCTGCCATCTTCCATTTTGTAGGAATAATCCTGCAGGTGTGCAGTGGAAAATTAGCGAACTATTCTCTCTTGGTTATCCTGCTTGGATGGGCAATCTCGGGCAGCGCATGTATAATCCTGATTTGTAATGATGCCTGTAAGGGCGCACAGATGGCCATGTACGATGGCAGCTCTGTAGCTCTTGAAATGCCGCTTCATCACCTCATCAAAAAACCAGCCCCACACATACCTATGAGGCACTTGCCACAATTACGGTAAAATTTTCTGTAAAATAACGTTGTATCTGCCAAAGAGATTTGTAATGCCCTATCCCATCCCCCCTTCACTTCATATCTAGCTTCCTGGGCTCAGCAGTAGGTAAGCAAACACTTACGGTATGTAAAAAAGTTTTACCTGTATGATCAGCTGCAGTGTTTTGGCATTTTTCTCGAAAGTCAGTTTTACTGTTAACTCCACTGACCCTTGAAATATTTAAATCTGTTATGGATGTGCTCGTGGGCATAGGGAGAAAGCAGAGGAAGAATGTACAAGGTTTGTTGCAGCAGAGAACTGTCTCTGTTACAGTACTACATACTAATAGTGATGGCAAAAAATCTTTCAAGTGTGACGACATCATGTTTGTAGCAGGCCAAAGTGTCTGACAGCAGCTACAAGATATGATAAACTTCCTTATTACCCTGTCAAAGTGATGAAACTGTGAAACCCTGTGATTAAATCAGCTGCTTTGTGTAATTGTATAAATCCACCTGCATGTTGTCAATAATTCTCCTCTGGGGCTATTTCCAGTATGTCAAACCTCTAAGCTGCTTTCAAAGAAAAAACTGTCCTTTCAGGTGACACATTTTTGCATTTTAAAAAAATTTCTTCCTTTCTTACTGAAGTGTGGCATTTCCCTTTAGATGATACTGAATTCTAATTCAGTGTCTGTACTGGTTCCTCTGGGACAGAGCCCAGGCCAGCCGTGCTGTGCCGCCCTTAGCAGGGTGCAGTCAGCCAGGGCAGCTGCCCCCAGCTGCCTCTCAGCTGGGTCCCATCCCATCAGCATCATACTCTTGAGCCTGCTCCTCCTCTTCCTTCTCCTCCTGCTTCTCCTTCTCTCCATCCCTGGAGGGTTTGCTCGTCGCTCTGCTCCTGAGGAGCTGCCTTCCCGCTGGCTGTGGCCGCTGTGCGTTGGCTGGGCTGAGTGTCGCTGTGAGCACTTTCTGTTGGCACTGGGGGACTTTGGCTGTGCCACGGAATCTGTTTGCATTGCAGCCCGGGGGTCTCCTCTCCTTTTCCTGACCCCCTTCTCTGCTGGGGAGGGGTCACGGGCTGATGGAGCAACTGCTGTGGTTTAGCCCTGGATACAGACTAAGTCACTCCATTCCCTGCTTATACCTGAGGGCTGTTTCCATTTCAAAACAGGTTTTGTTGAGCAAAGTAGTTTTCCTGTTTCCAGGAGCTCTGCCTTCTACCAGGTTTACCCAAATTTAATTTGGCAAAGCACCACCATCACAGACTAGAACAGCCTTCAGTGGCAATGGCACCAGCTCCAGAGGAGGTATTTGGCTCTTTGCACGAAATTCTCTTTCAAACAGCTCCTCCATATTTCCTTCCATATTACAAGTCTCCACTTGATTTACCGTTCTAAATACAACCCTAATTATTACCGATGAGTTGGAAAGTAAAGCCTCTCTATAGTTAAGCTATACCAAACTCTTTCCGCAAGCTGTAGAAGAGTGAAGACCTAAACCATCCTTAGCAGACTTTCATTGATTATACAAATAAAACCAGATTTTATGTTTTGTGCTTCTCAGGTAAATTTTGGACATGGTGAAAAGCGGAGTAAAGGAAGACTCCAACCTAAATGTAGACTGTACCAGTTGTCTTCCTTCATCGATAAATAATATTTCAAAACTGTATTTTTTTTCTAACCAAAGCCTATATTTCTGAAACTCTTCTCCTCGAACCCTGGAGTTACTGCCTCTTCAAAGATTTTGTTCTGTCATCACTTTTCACTTTGGTTCTCCAATTGACTTTTACCATAAGTCAATTTGAAGATTTTTTTTTTCCACAAGGCAAGCAACAGTTAATATAAGAGTTAAATTTGGTTTCAGGACAGTATTCATTAATTAATGACATCATTGATTCACATATTGAAATTACTATTGGGGCTTACAGATGTAGGAACATTTATTCAACACAATTCTGCCTGCAGTGGCCTTTTTACTACACGCATCATTAACTCCTCTGTGTGCAGTTAACCAACGAACAAGAAAAGAATAAATTTAAAGTAAAAAGGAAGTTGGCAGGAAAAGCAATGGTGTTTTTCTTTGGCTGCTTGGGTTTCGTTTTTTTCAAACCTAAAAGCTGCGATGTTTCATTTTCTTGGTTCCATATTTTTAAACCTTAAGAAGCAGCAAACTGTGGTGAAACAGGCTGGAAGCATTAAGGCTTCTGATATTTTTTGGAATGTAATTAACACTGCCCTACCAGCTCCTTTGTATCACAGAGAACACGTGTTTCCCTCCGGGAACCTGTATACCTCAAGAAAGCTCAGATACGAGCACATAATGTGAATTCTACCAACTTACTGCTGCTGATAGACACAGAATCACATCCCAGGGAAAGGTGAGCTCCCTTTAGATTGGTAATTTCTTCCTTACTGTTGTTAGGGACAAGGGTTGGAGTTGTAATGGTTTGTGAACGTTTTATGGAAATTCATCCTGAATTAAAAAAAAAAACAGAACAAAACATGATATAGATAGTGTTGATGGCAAATGGCTACTGAAATGTGTTGTTAGCTGTGCCATGGTGTTCTGTGATGCGGATGGGAAATGCAAAGGCAAACAGCCTTTGCCGGTACCAAATTGCTGCCCAGACTCCAGCTGGGAGCCAGTAATTGGGTTTTTATGTGCAGCGAGAGAAGATGGGCACATTTTGAATCTATTAAAGGTTGGTCAGTCTACTTGAACTATCTCAGGCTGGTTTAACGCACAAATAGCACGGAAATAACTGTGATTCCTGCGTACTGTACAGATAGCTTCAGCCTGAGGACTTGTTGGGATGACGTAGTGTAGAAGACAGTAAGAAGGTAATAGGTGTAGCAGCCCTCTGCAGTACTGGCATCATAATTCACCATCAAATTTAAGTATGACTCAAGTTTAAATATAAGTAATGGCTGTGTGAGGTTTCAGTTGCTGAACATCCTGGGATGTGAGTGGTCTTGTCACATAGTTACCTTTCCCAGGACACACAAAGTCCCAGGCACATTTGGTGTGTTGTACTGAACTCCCGCTGTATGAAAAATGTGTACCTGAAATGGGTGAATCTCATTGACTGGGGGGGGGGGGACAGGGGGAATCTCCTAATGTTTCCAG
>NW_010400204.1:76168-81136 GCF_000710305.1 Buceros rhinoceros silvestris
TGACTGGGGGGGGGGGGAAGAGGCGAATCTCCTAATGTTTCCAGTACAATTTTGGAGTTCTGTATGACTAAAGGCTGCGAGGCTTGAGGTGAAAATGTCGAAGGTGACTCGTTGACTGGGGATTGTAACCTATTAAAATAATGGAAATGTGCTGTCTCCAAAGCACCGAGCTGCTGTGGGTTGTCACCTAGGAAGTCTGCAGCTATTTGAAGAAACACCAATGGTCACGTATGTATTCCATCTATCCCTGTGCTGGGTGAAGTATGAACTACGCAGCAGGTTGCTAGCTCTAGTAGTCAGAGGATTTTCAGTCTGGAGTCAGATGGTGCTTGGCAGAACTACTTAGATCAGGGATGTCACACGGATGTGTCTTCAGATGCCCGAGTGCCTACGGGCCAGGTTTGAAAATGTGCTTATGAAGAGGGGGTTGCTGTTTCCCAGCAAGAAGACCATGGTGGTCTGCGGAAAGAGAAACACCCTGTGCTGTCAGTTGGAGAGGATGTTCTCTTGTGCACAAATGGGTGGCTGTGGTGGTGGGACGTTACTCCCTCCTGGGTGGGAAAGTAAATCTCATATAAGAACCACTATCATCTGCTGTCACATCTTCTACCTCTAATCACCAGCAGTAGGTGCTTCAGAAGAAGTTCCAAGAAATTCAATGATTTGCTCAAAGAGGGGTTTCTGTTAATGCTCCTCCTCCTGTCCCTCTGGCTTAACAACAGGCTTATGCATTGAAATACGAAGGTTTCTATCCCTTTACACATGTTTTATGTGATTTAATCCTTTCTTTAAATTTTATCTCATGTAACAGTGAATGCTGTCACTTTAATAGCTAATATTTCCCTTCATCACTTTCAAATTTCTATCTTTTTAATTCCATTGGAGGATCTCTTGTTCTTAAATTATGAAAAAAAGGTGACTGGAAATGCAGGACTTATCTTTGCACCATTCATTATTTTTCATGAAGCTCTATCATATTCTTTCTTCACGCCGTCCCTAAATAGGTCTAATCTTTTCAATTTCTCCAGCATAAAATACCCTCTCTCGGACTCTCACCATTTGTGCCGCCTCTCTCCAGATGCTCTGCTGCTTCTGTATCTATTTTGCGGTCGAGTTCCCGGAACCGAAGTATTCAAGATGTAGCAAATAACCGATCTGCAGGAATTACAGTATTCCCAGTCTGATTTCTTTTTTTCTTTCCCACTAGCATCTTGCTCAGCACTGCTGTGCACTGAGCTTTTCACAGTAATGCCAGGATCTCTTTCTGAGCAGTTGCACTCAATTAAGATCCCAGTAGGTTGTGTGAATAGCACAAAACACTCTGACCAGAGTTATGCTTTCCCAGCATCAATCCTTCCGGTCGCCGTGGTGTTTATTTAGCTACTTCTGTTTGGCTTCTCTTCGCTACCTCTGGGGTAAGTACAGTAAGTAAAATTAAATAACGGCGTGTGTGCCGTATGTTGCCACATCATTTGACTGACCCCTTTCCAGCTCAAGAAGTTTTTTAACGAGCCCATTTAACTCATGTGCGTCCTTGAGGTGCCATGTTGTCACAGGAGCCCGCTGAGTCACTTCCAGGCTCTGGTGTTGCTGCGGTGGCTCTTTGCAGCTAGAGGTGCCTGTGAGAAGCAGCTGGCAGAGCTGGGCAGGGCCTGGGTGTCTTTGGCACTCCGGTTCCTTTAGTACTGCTGGGATATATCTGAGGAAACAAATTGAAGGGTACCTCTGGGGAAAGTGTATTTTCCTTTTACAAAGCCAGAACCTAGGAGCTCATCCCCTGTTATGGTGTATCCGTGGTTTAGTGCTTCCTTCAGTTATCATCTCAACTCGTTTTCCAAGTTTGAGGTCTCTAATTTCCAAAAGGACTGCTAGCCTATATACGCAGGAAAATGGGTCTCGCACTGTCTCCTGGCAGAATTATTACAATTATGATGTTATTTTAAATGTATATTACATGTACCCAAAAGCCCACAGTTAAATCAGGCCCCGCTGCGCTCACCGCTAGCTAAATGTGTAACTGACGGCATTCCAGGCCCTCAGGATAAACATTTAATCCCAAGGTGAACTCCTTGGGGCAGAAATCACCTACATTTTTGTTTCTGGGGGAAAACAGAACAGCCTAGAGGCTGCACCGTAATTCTAATAATAATAATAGTATTAACGATAATTATTATTAGTGTTGTGTTAAATAACGTTACTTCAATCTTACCACAGCTTACCGCCCTCTTTTGTTTTAATATGACACGCTAAGAGCGTGTTTCATTCCTTCAGCTGAAGCACCCCGTGTTTAACACTTCAGTGCTGTGTGAAGGATGCCTTGCTCTGCTTGCAGGGAACAAACAGTCCGGCGGAATTAAGCGTTTGGTGGGGTGGACGGTGTTTGGAGTGAGGACAAATGGCAAAAGAGAGGGGACACTACCAAAAGCTGTTCTCTGCTGCACGTGAATGCTAACGCTCATTCAGTGTTCCACAGTGAACTTCTCCAGTACACAAAGTTATTGGAAAAAATCCTCCATGCTGAGAGAGAGGCACATGTCACTGCTGAGTCAGAGGCTGCCAATGGTGGTATCAGTTTGTATTTTTTGAAATGGTTTTTTTTTTCATTCCATCACCCTCCCCCAAGGAAGTGTGTGTTCCCTAAAAAATGTTGTAAGAAACAACTCCAGCTGAAGATTTTAAAAGCATTATTCTTAATGCAAACTGGGAAAAAAATATCAAAACACAAAGGCAGGAGAGCTCAGTGTTAAACCGTTACAAAATGTGACAGTGATTCAATACTGGCTTGAAACTGCAACGCAAGAATTTACTGTCTGTTATGTTTCATTCCCCTCACCATGACTACAGAAATACAGTAACTGCAGCCCAAGTGTCACCTTGTCACATCTGCAGCCAGTGCCCTGCTTTGTAGGTACTATTGCTAAAGTTAGGATCCAGAAGGCATTTAAGCCAGTTCAAACTAAATACAGTTCAAGCACAGTTTAAAAGAAAAACCACACCAAAGCCAACAATAAAACACTTTACAAGCACTAGGCTCTGTCCTCAGGTGATACCCACGAGAGTGGCTCATCTGCCAGTAAAACCCACTGTGACCTTGATAGGAAAAGCTCTCTAGAAGGCACAGCACCTGCACAAGACTGAGCCCCACTGGACCGTGACCACCTGCGAGTCTCGCAGGATACCACCCAAGGGTCTCAGCTGCCCCTGCTGGAAGTGCTATTCTTCACCTCCAGCCTAGAGAAGGAAACACAGAAGCTTGCGTGTCAAACTGCATGGAAGATGTGAAATCACAGCAGTGCTCAGGCGCTTTGTATCAGCAAAGACCAGACAGTAAGTCAGCCCTCTATCATTTTTCTAGCCATTCCTGTGCTTCCTCCTGGGAGAAGGTGCTACAAAACTCTTTGTAAGAAAAATGAACAGGCATCATAGCAACAGTGTTGTGTTTCTTGCTGTCAAAACAATGACCATTTCTTTCAGCAATACGTGTGTCACTAAACTCTCTCTTTTCAAATCACATCCTTAGTTAAAATGCATCCTTTCTCTTCCAAAAGGTTTTAGAATATGAATTGCTTTCAGTTTTTTAAAAGAACTGTATTTATTACAAAAATTTCTCCTGTGCTGTAGGATCCAACCTGTGGCAGATCTTTCAGTTCTCTAATGTTACTCTTTCCACCTCAGAGCAAGCAAATTCACTATAAGGTAAATAAATAAAAAAAAAAATTCAGCTCTGCTATGCTCTTCTGGATTTATCTTTTTTTTTTTTTTAACTCTAGCCAAGCATGCAAATTAGACAGTAAAATACGTGGTGCCCCCGCCCCATCTTTCACAGCCAACCTTCTGTCTCCCTCGTTTGTGCCGTCATTGTCGTCGGGCTGTCGCGGTCCGCCAGCAGTTCTGCTGTACGCCGCGCTGCTTTGTGAAGAGCTCCTGTGGGGGGTCTCTCTTGTCTTTGGCAAACTCTTCCTAAAGAGTATTTTCTGCAGTGTGCCAGCAGCTCTTGGCACAGATTTGTCAGCTCATAGTGACTTGCAGTGCCGATACTTAATAGTCATCCCCTGTAGCTTAGGACTGGCAGTAGCTGAGATGGATACTGCAGCCTCCGAGCTGCACCTCGCGCGTTGGGTTTCTTATGTTTGGCAAGGTTGGAAGGCCAATTTAATCGATATAAACCAGGGAAGGAGAAAAGGAGAGATTCATCTTGCGCTTTGAAGGATGTTTTCTCGCCTTTACTAGAACTGAGGGAGAGAAATCAGAAGAGAATAGATTCAACAATACCACAGAGCCTTTGGGGGATGAGGAGGAAAGAAGGGACTGCCTCAGCTTTTGAGAGATCTGCCAAGCAGGGGAAGGATGTGTAAAATGGGCATCTGTGACACGCTGTAGGCTGCTGCTGCAGGGAAGTCCTCCAGACTTTGGATGAGACTGTGAATCTCCTAAGCGTCAGGACACAATAATATCTTCCACTCACCTGGCTGCTTTACCCTGATGCATTCTCAGCCTTTCCCTCCCCTTCCTTCCTACCAGCACCCAGGACAACGGGCCCTGCTCCTTTTTGTCCCTTTGGGCCTGCCGCATCTAACAAAATGCACTGCAGCAGACAAAAGCCCCACCTAACCCCTGGAGTCACTTCAGTAACCACGAGCTGCTGTCCAGAGGGGTCCCGGTACCAAGTTCTTACAAGAAACCAGCTCTTCACCAGAGGTTGTGGAGCTAAATCACTTTTGCAAAATGAAACGCTGTTGCTAAACAAGTTTGGTCCTGGGTTTGTGGGGTTTCTTGTGGTGATGCTCCGTGACCAAAAGGGCTGCAAACGCAGGGTGGCAGGCGCGGAAGCCCAGGTCAACCCCGGGCATTTCCTAGTGTGGGTGATCCCGGGATCTCCGCTCTCCGAGTGGGCAAGCCAGGGAGAGAGAGCATCGCTGCGTGTGTTTTGGGGACGTCTCCCGGAGGAGGCAGCGGCGATGGGGCGGG
>NW_010400205.1:0-267 GCF_000710305.1 Buceros rhinoceros silvestris
GCACCTCCCGGGCCGCCGACCGCAGCTGCTCCAGCCCCGCACTCGCCCCCTCCAGGTAGGACTGGACAGTCGACTGGGGAGCAGAAGAGGACAGAGGGGCCGTGGAGAAGCTCTCAAAGGCGGGAGGACTCGCGCACTGTTTGCTCCAGCCTTGCAAGGTCTCTCTTGCGAGCACTCTCCCACGAGGTCACATCTGCCTCTGCCATCAAGCCATCGTATCTCCCAGACCTTCTGTGGTGACCCCGTCCCGTCCGACCCACGCACAGC
>NW_010400205.1:425-924 GCF_000710305.1 Buceros rhinoceros silvestris
CAGCAAGAACAGCTCCTCTCACCCCTCTCTGGGTAAACTGAGTCACAATGACTATTTATGGGATGGGGAGCAATGGCTGCTGTGCAGGAGGTGGGAGAAGGGCATCGCTTTGGGGTGACCAAGGCAGCAGGGTGAGCAGCAACCTGATAGCTCCTTTATCTCCGTTTTAACAGATGAGTTTGTTTCTGCAAAATATTTGCAGGCCACAGAGCCCCCGTGTGCTCCCGGGGCGTGAGGCACCTCAGTGTCATCCAGAGCCTCCTCCCAAATGGAATTCCATCGTTCCCAGCCCTGCAGCGGTGCGGGCTCATCCCCCTGCCCTGTCCTCCCGCTGGGCCAAGCAGCCCTTCTGCCCAGCGGCACCCGAACAAGCTGCTCCCTGAGGCCACAGCACTCAAAACAAGCCACCTCCTGGAGAATCCACCCCCGTCTAGGTAGGAGGAACCATCTCCAAAGCCATCAGGAGACGGTTGGGGTGCTCAGACCAATCGGATCCTGA
>NW_010400206.1:0-1345 GCF_000710305.1 Buceros rhinoceros silvestris
CGGTTCCTCCATGTTGAACCCAGGACAATTAGTAAGCTTCTTCCTTTCTTTTCTGTACAAACTACTAAAAAAAAAAATCTGCCCATCTGCCATTCATCAGGAAGGCATCAGGGAGAGTAATGTGGGGCCCCAGTGCTCCATTCATGGTTTTTCTAGCTGATTTCATTTGGTATTTTTTTAACATTCAACTGCTGTCTTCCAGATTGGAGAAATATTCACCACTGATGACTGCTCTCAGAGATGCCAGTGCACAGAAAGCTCCACTGTCTTCTGCTCTAACATAGGGTGTGGATATGATGAAATCTGTGGCATTTCAAACTACAGTCGTGGATGCTACAGGAGTGAGTCAACAAATATCACACTGTCTTTGGTGCTAAGAAGTCTTGAGTTATGCTTGTAGGACATCCCTGGGCTCAGGATAGTTGCAACAAAGTGTGTACAGAAGAAAAACATACTGGGGATCTTGATTTCATCATAGGTTTCTTTTCCTCATTCTTATTGTCGAGTACAAGTAATGTGCCTTAAAATCCAGGGGGTGTCCAGCATTAGGAGTCAGTGTAATCTAAGCAAGGACAGTTCTCTCAGGGTTGGATTATCTGAGAGTCTGAAGTATTTCTCCTTCCTTTTTGCCAGGTGGACCATGTATGCCAAATCCTTGTAAGAATGACGGAATTTGTTCTGAAGCTACCAACAGCACCTCTCTCCACTTCTCCTGTGAATGTTCAGAACTGTACACGGGACCAAGCTGCGAGGCTGAAAGGATAGGTAATAGAACTGTTTTGGCTTCCACTGTCTGCATTATGCAGACATCACTTTCAAAATAGGTGTCATTATGGAGAAGAGTGTGCTTGCTCTTCATTTCCATGCTGTAAATTAATAACCCAGTGGGTGAGAGCCTGTGGTCATCCAAACAGAAAGAAGGGGGCAGGTGCCCCACTGGAGAGGTGCTAGAAGGCATGACAGCAGCACTCCATCGAGCATATAGGACCTGGGTGTGACAGCACTCCAGAAAGCCACATTCATCATAGAACACAGTATAAACCAAGTGGAAAGGCAAGGTTTGAGAAAAAAATTCTGTTCACAGCATGGTCAGCTTTCACTGACAGGGCTCTTGTTTCCTCTTCAGCTGAAGACCCTCCCCCAGATGAGTCTAAAAGCCCTACAATTGCCATCGTCGTTGGAGTTGTGGCAGGCGTGGCTGTTATCATCATTCTCGTCTCCTCTACAGTGTGCCTGTTCAGGTAAGGCTTTTCCCAGCTTTGCGATGTTCAGCAGAGTCAAGACACACACACCCATTTTAGCACCTGTAAACCCCACCCCCGCCCCCCCCCCCCCCCACACACCA
>NW_010400206.1:1407-3675 GCF_000710305.1 Buceros rhinoceros silvestris
AGACCCCCACCCCCATTTTAGCCCCTGTAAACCCCCCCCCCGCCCCCCCCCCCCACTAATCACATACCTGCAGGAACCACAGCATTCAGGATCCCTTTTGAGGAATGTGAGGGAAAACAGCTTTTTCTAGGGAAATGAACATATGTCATTTCTGTTACAAAGGGCATACACATCACTATCACAAAACTTGAGCTTCTCCAAAATCTGAGTTCATTCATGCTCACACCATTATTTGTCCTCTCACTACAGCTAAGGAGAGAAATTTTAAATGCTTGTTCTTTCTTTTTTTTATTTTCCATTGTGCAGAAGGAGGAGAGCGGTGGATATAGCTGGGAAATCAAGGGATTCCTCTTTGAAACAGTCCAGGGATGCATTGGATGACAGAGTCCTTGAGCAAGATTACGGCTACATTGTGAACACTGCATTTGATCAAAATGAACCCCAAAATAGTGCCCTATAGTTAGCAATATTTTCCCAATGCTTTTGTATTATTTTCTGCTCTATTTTAATAGTATTTCTATTACTTTGAGAAGAAATAATAATAAATAAATTATTGCATTTGCTGAAAACCTTTGAATTCTTCCATTTAAAATATTTCTCATATCTTGTTTTTACACCCAAACTGAAATATGTTCAAACTCACATAAGGGACCCTGTCGTCTTCAGAGGCTGTTTGAAAAACACAAAGTCCAGACAGAAGTTGCCGGCACCAATGTGCTCCACACCATCACATACACACCTCTCAAGGAGGTACAAACCTTAGACTGATGCAGTCAGAACTAGTTATAGCATCCCAGGCAGGTCTTCATGCTTACCCAAATCCTTCTATGGGGAGGGGATTAGCTGATTGAGCTGGGCACAGTTCTTACACCTCTTCTGGAAAGGCATGTCCATCTTGGGAGAGAAACATAGAAGAAGACTGACGCACTGCCTGGGCCTTGTCCAAGCCCTTAACAACTTCCTAGTGCCGTGAGTGAAGCTTTGAGGCATAAGGCATGAAGCATTAAGGTTTTCCTGGAGCTGTTGCAGTTCTTTGCAGATTCACTTCTGATTGTGGTGAGGAACAGTGTGGGCTTTCTGTTGTATCTGCAGTAATGCTAGTTATTATTTCCTGTGTATCCATAAACTCATGTGTGCTGTTAGCCAGAGAACTATCTGTAACCTCCACGAACAGTCAGGAAGATAAAAGGTGTTTTAGTCTGGTCCAGCCAAGAACATGCCAGCCACCCATACATGCACAGCACAGCGATTCTGGAGCAGCTGTGAATGGAAAGGGGCTTTCAGCCTTGTTACATAATGAAAATGAATCAGCGGGAGAGACCTACTCATGCGCGAACGAACGGTTGGCCTTATGCTGGAATTTCACTGTGATTATAGAAGCATCTTTCCTGCCTGTTCGGTGGCAGCTTCCTGTTGGGCTCTCGCCCTTGTGATTCTGTGAAGATTGAGCGGTGCTGACCACGGTCACCTGCCCCTGCAGTCGAGGGGTGGGGCACTGGGGAGCACAGGCGAGTCCCAACCTGCAGCATCCCAGCCTGGGCTCACCCACACAACAGGGCCCAGCTGTGCACAGGTGAAGCACATTCCCGGCTTTCCAAGGATATATGACTTTTTTTTCAGTACCACAAGAACTGCCCCGGCTTTCCACTGCAAAGCTTTGCAAATACTTCAGACTTGAAACAGGGGGTGATAAAGAAAGGAGAACTGCAGTTCAGTGCTCCACTGATTTAGCTATTTCACGTCAACAGAAGCCAGAAAAAATGACAAATCTTTTGCTGCTCTGATCTTTTAAATCAACTGGCTTGCTCACCTGACTTTTGAAACGCTCAGCTCTAAAGACACTGATTAGTTCAACCCACCCAGGGGACAGTTCTGCTGTTAGAGACCCTCCTTTACAGCTCGCTGTGCCGGCAATAGCTGGGCAGACAGCCATGCCTGCTCTGCTGTGCTCACCCCTCAGCGCAGAGGAATCTTGCTGGGCACAGCCATGAGAGTCCTCTGATGTCCCAAAGGAAATTCCCGGGTCACAACATGAAAAGTCATCCTCGAAATCTCTCTGCCCTAAAACGGCCATGTACACTGAGCTCCACCTCCTCTGCGTCTCTTCACCAGCAAGGTGAACCCGCAGCGTCCCCTTTCCCTCTGGAAGAGCTTCCTGCTGGGAGACGCTCACGCACCGCTCGGCCCCGCACGACACCCGCCCCGGCTCGGCGCTCCGGAGCCCACCCCCGCGGCTGGCAGGACCCGGGAGCTGCGACAGAGGCTCCC
>NW_010400207.1:0-1427 GCF_000710305.1 Buceros rhinoceros silvestris
CGGGGCGGTGCGGGGCGGAGCAGGGCTCCGCCGTCTCCTTCCTCGCCGGGCTCCGGCAGCTCGAAGGGACGCGGGCGCTTTCTGCAGGAGGTGTTCAGACCAGGTTTTTTGAGGGGGGGGGAAGGCTCTGTCCCAAGGAGTTTAGGCATCCCAAAACCAGGTGATTTGGGATCATCGAATCACAGAACCACAGAATGCTTTGGGTTGGAAGGGACACCTGGTGCAAGCCCCCTGCAGCGAGCAGGGACATCTTCAGCTAGATCGGGTTGCGCAGAGCCCCGTCCAACCTGACCTGGAATGCTTCCAGGGATGGGGCTTACACCACCTCTCTGGGCAACCTGTGCCAGTGTTTTCACCACCCTCAGTGTAAAAATTTCTTCCTTCTATCTAGTCTGAATCTCCCCTCATTTAGTTTAAAACCATCACCCCTTGTCCTGTCACAACAGGCCCTGCTACAGAGATTGTCCCCATCCTTCTTATAGGCCCCCATTAAGTATTGAAAGGCTGCACTAAGGTCTCCCTGGAGCCTTCTCTTCTCCAGGCTGAACAATCCCAACACTCTCAGCCTTTCTTCATAGCTACTCGCTGGACCAGCTACAATAGGTCTGTGTCTCCCTTGAGCAATTTGGGGGAACCCCATCCATGGGATTTAGGAACTGTAGGGGGGGTCTTGTATGAGGGCCCGAGGGATTTTGGAGCAAAAGCCCATGAGGTCAACAAGGCAAGAGCACTAGGTGACCCCAGCTAAGGGGTTGGTGACCTGGATCCTCGCAACTAGGTGGTTTATGGATGCCCACCATAGGGGGTAACGAATCATGGTATTTGGGTACCTGCAAGTTAGGTGACCAAGGACCCTTTGTTCTGAGAGGTTTAGGACTTGCCAGCTGAAAGAGATTAGGGACCTGAGCCACAGAGTGGTTTAGATCCCTCATGTCCAGGAAGATTCGGCACCAGGCTCTTGAAAGGGGTTTAGGGTCTTGAGGCGAAGTGGTCTGGGAGCCTTTGGTCCAAGAGTCTTAGGAACAAGAGCCCAATAGGATTAGGTGCCTCCAGGCCAAGGATTTTGATACCGTGAACTACACAGTTTGAGATCCTTGATGGCTAAAAGGTTCAGGCACCATCTGCCCAAGTGACTTAGGATCATCAGGCTAATGGATCTGGGAGCTACCATCAGGGATGGTGAAAGGTCCACAGGACCTAGGCACAGCAAGCCCAAGGGAACCGGGCATCCACAGCTCCTGGGATTTTGGAGCTCCTGGCCCGGGTGGTTGGGGACCCTGACATCCAAGCAGTTTAGGCATCTCCAGCCAAGATGGATTAGGTACCTCCCGCCCGAGGCTTCAGACACTGCTGAGCAGTTGGGCTGGCCTGCAGGCTCCCTGCCAGCCCTGACTGCCAGCAGGGGGCAGGCCGGCCCCGGAGCGATG
>NW_010400207.1:1482-3050 GCF_000710305.1 Buceros rhinoceros silvestris
GCAGCCGCCGTGCCACCCCTGACTGCCAGCAGGGGCCAGGCAGGCCCTGGAGCGATGCCAGCCCCTGCTGGGCACAAAGCCAGAGCCCCGGGGTGACAGTGGGGCTGTGCCCAGCAGTCCTGCTTCACCCTGCCCTGGCTGCCCATCGCAGCCTGCCTGTGGAGCTGCCCAGTGCCGTGCTCAGGCCCCATTCCTCCCCAGGGAGCAAAGCCGCTCATAGCAGTGTCTGTCCTTTCTCCCAAGAGATCAACTCCTTCCCGCTTGCTGGATGCCTCCAACTCCTTGAAAGCAAACATGGACAGACCCTGGCCCCACTCCACCTCCTCCATCCTCTCCCTGCCCCAGAAGTCCCTGCCACCACCCAGCTGTGCCGTGGTGGCTCCGCAGGCAGGCGGGCAGCCCCACACCCATCCAGCCAGGAGGTTATCTCCAGCACCAGCCAGAGCTCACACCCATCAGCACAGTGCACCTTGCCTCAGTCCCCTGTTTGGGAGCCAGGGTGGGGAGGAGGGAGCAGGGAGCCCCTTTTTCTCCTTCTGTGGCTCTTGCAGACATTTGTTCCCACTTCCCCTCTGACAGAAGCAAAGTCCTTGCCCGGCCCCCACAAACACACGACCCCCCAAGAGCTGGGGCAGGATCAGAAATTGAAATCCTGTACATCCTCGACAGACACACCGAGTCACCATCCCTTCCAACACACAACGAGTAGCCCAGAATTAAAAAAAACAACAGACACACACAAGAATTTTCCAGACATCAAAATAAAAACCCAGACCAGCAACTCTTAAAAATGGGAACTCTCTGTAACAAAGATGTTCCTTTTTTCTTTCATCATTGCCTTGTTTCAGCTATTTCCAGACAGGAATATATCAATTCTTTACAAAACTCAATAGAAAGAGGTAAAAATAAAGGCAAAAGCTATTTACAGAAAGCAATGGGGAGAGTACTGAAATGCCTCTAGACTTCTCACTTCTTCTTGGGTGATTTCCGGACGCTGGACTTGGCTCTGGGTTTGGACCGCTTTGCCACCTTGGGCTTGGATGCCTTCAGTGACTTTGCCTTAACAGTCTTTGGCTTCTTGGCTTTCTTTGGGCTGGCCCTTGACTTCTTCCTGGCTTTCCTGGCAGCAGATTTGGGCTTCTTCGCCGGTGACTTGGCTTTCCTGGACCTAGCCGCTTTCCGGGGCGACGTGGATTTCCTGGCTGCCTTCTTCCTCTTCCTGGCCGGGGACTTCTTCGCCTTGATGGCCTTGGCCAGGCGGAAAGAGCCGGAGGCGCCGATCCCTTTGGCCTGCTTGAGGACGCCGGCGGCAAGCAGACGCCGAATGGAGAGCTTGATCTGGGCGTCGGCGTTCTGGCCCACCTTGTAGTGGCTCTTCACGTACTTCTGGATGAACTGGCGAGAGGAGCCGCCGCGGCTCTTCTCAGCCCGGATGGCTGCCGCGATCATGTCCGAGTAGGTGGGGTGGGCCGCCGGCCGACGTGGCACCCTCACCCGCTTGGGCTTGGTGGCCGGAGCCGGAGCCGGGGCTGGTATCGAGCTCTCCGTCATGGTTAGCGCTTCGCCCT
>NW_010400208.1:0-214 GCF_000710305.1 Buceros rhinoceros silvestris
CCCACCCCCTACCCCGGGGGGCTTATTTGCCCCCCACAGCAGCAATTGCAGGGCGATGCCCCCTGAGATGAGCCCGTGAGAGCAGCATTGCTGCCAGCACTGTGCCCACCACGGGCTTTCTGCTGTAAAACTGGCCCTGGGGAGCCTTTACCTGCCAGTACCGGGCTCGGACATACCCCAGCACTGTGGAACTGGGGGGAGTCCCCATCCCCGT
>NW_010400208.1:538-967 GCF_000710305.1 Buceros rhinoceros silvestris
AGTGAGGGGCGCTGCTGCGTTGCAGATGTGGGCTCCAGCCCCCCAAACTCCCCCACGCCCCATTTCCTCCCCAATAAACCCCTGAGTCCCAGTGGAGTCCTTTGACCGGGACTCACTCCCCCGCTGCGCTGGCCCGAGGTGTGACTTTTCCCAGCTCATTAGGAAAAGCAGCTCGATTTTAGTCATCTCGGCCCCTAATGACCATCTGAATCCCATCAGCCGAGTGGGGTGCTCCAGCCCCCCAAACTCCCCCACGCCCCATTTCCTCCCCAATAAACCCCTGAGTCCCAGTGGAGTCCTTTGACCGGGACTCACTCCCCCGCTGCGCTGGCCCGAGGTGTGACTTTTCCCAGCTCATTAGGAAAAGCAGCTCGATTTTAGTCATCTCGGCCCCTAATGACCATCTGAATCCCATCAGCCGAGTGGGGT
>NW_010400208.1:1181-1526 GCF_000710305.1 Buceros rhinoceros silvestris
CCACCTCTGCCACTGCCTCTCGGATCATCCCTGGTCCTGTCCCTTTGCCTCGCTGGCCCGGCGTACAGCTGTGCCCCCCCCAAAAAGCAGCTGTATGGTGGGGTATGTGCCAGCCTGATGGACTGAGAGTGCCAAAGGGGACCCTGAGCCCCCCTGGGGGGTGTGGTGGCCTTGGGGTGATGCTGTCTGTCCTATTATGTCCCCTGGGCACCTGGATCATTCTGCCTAAGTATTTCACGGCCAAAGCCACCCTGGGAGGGGGACGGGGGTCTCCATCCTGGGAAAGGACACATGTGGGGGTCTCCACACCCAGGGGCAAGGGGATACGGGGATGACACGCCATGG
>NW_010400208.1:1648-1938 GCF_000710305.1 Buceros rhinoceros silvestris
GGGGCAAGGGGATCCGGGGATGACACGCCATGGAGGGCCGGGGGACATGGAGGGTGACAACATCCCTGTAGAGGGCAGGGGGACAGTGAGGGGACAGCCCAATTGAGAGTAGGGGATCAAGGTGGGGGAAACATCCCCACCAAGCACATAGGGACATGGGGGGGAACACCCCACAGAGGCCAGGGGGACATTGAGAGGACACCTCAGTGGAGGGCAGGGGGACATTGCGAGCACACCCCACAGAGGCCAGGGGGACATTGCGAGGACACCTCAGTGGAGGGCAGGGGGAC
>NW_010400209.1:0-278 GCF_000710305.1 Buceros rhinoceros silvestris
CTGGTTTTTAGGTGGGAAAGATGAGGGGAAAAAAAGAAGGAAAAAAAAAAGCCTCAGGAGTGCTCAGTTTGTCCCCTGGCCCAGCACTGGTAGCCCCTAAGCGTGCATGGTCCTTGTCCCTGACCCCTGTCTCACAGCCACCTGGGTGTCCCAGCACTGGAGGACGGGGAAAAATAACCCCCTGCCCCAAGAGCTGACGGCGTTCAACGGCCACAGTGCGCTCAGGGTCCCCTGCACTGGACACGGGCGCAGAGGGACCTTATTTCCCTAGCGGGTGG
>NW_010400210.1:0-419 GCF_000710305.1 Buceros rhinoceros silvestris
AGACATTTCACTTTTTCTTTCCAGCCCCCTCCCAACCTCAGACCGCTTGTCCTTTGGGTTCCCCCACCTCTGTTCCAAGTGCCACCCGCCCTCCCAGCGCCGGGAGCGTGTCGACGCAGTATTCCACGAGCAGTGTGGGGCACGCACAGCTTGCACTCGAACTGGGGATTGGGTTGGTTTTTTTTTTGTTTTCTTTTCTTTTTTTTTTTTTTCAGTTAACCTCCTAGTGACTGATGCACTAGACAATTAAAGTATCCCAAATATTGGATGTGTGACAAGATAAGCTGCAGACTGCAAAGGAGATATCTGCATTTCTCTTCACCAAATCTGTAAATTTCCAGTAGGACTAACAGTGTCAGATTTGATGCCATCCTTGACCAGGCTATTAACTGTTGTGGTGGGTTAGCTTTGACTAAAAG
>NW_010400210.1:534-1011 GCF_000710305.1 Buceros rhinoceros silvestris
TCACCCGTTCCCTCCCCGCTGGCCTCCCTTTCTGCTCCCAAAGCTTTGGGTGCAAAACAGCTTCCCATTTTGTGGAATTTTTATGTAGAATAAACATTTGTAACTGTAAAGCTCTGGCTGGCGCCTCTGTTTCAGAGGAAGGGAGCGAGGGCCGGGGCGCGGACCACCCCAGCGCGCTGGGAGCACTCAAACCCAGGGCGGGCCTGACGCCTTCCTGCCAGGAGGAAGAAGTGCCCCCCAAAGCTTTGGGTGCAAAACAGCTTCCCATTTTGTGGAATTTTTATGTAGAATAAACATTTGTAACTGTAAAGCTCTGGCTGGCGCCTCTGTTTCAGAGGAAGGGAGCGAGGGCCGGGGCGCGGACCACCCCAGCGCGCTGGGAGCACTCAAACCCAGGGCGGGCCTGACGCCTTCCTGCCAGGAGGAAGAAGTGCCCCCGCGGGACCCGGACCTCTCCGCTGCCCGGCCTCTGCCCGC
>NW_010400210.1:1306-1711 GCF_000710305.1 Buceros rhinoceros silvestris
GAAGAGAAGCCACAGTGCTGCCTCCACTGCCCCTTCCCCACAAACACGGGGCTGGAAGCTTTGCTGTTGGGCAGCACCTGAGCCAGTTTACACCTTGAAGAGCCACAACAGCCTGTCCCAGCAAGTCCCGGGGTGCCCATCGGTGCCCTCCGGGGGAGGCTGCCCGGAGGGACCCATGCACCATCCTCCACGCCAGCAGAGTCCAGAGCAATTCAGAAGCGAGGGCGGCGCTTCCGACCTGTGTATTTCGTGTCTGCTCGCACTTCCCTGGGGAGGAAAGCAGGGAGCAACTAAGCACAACCCACAGGTCATTGTGGGAGGGGATGGCAAGCAGGTTCGTGGCGGGGGTTCGGGCAGGTGGCAGTAGGCCAGGCCAGCACCGCCTCAGCTGAGGCTGCACCCCGC
>NW_010400210.1:1804-4131 GCF_000710305.1 Buceros rhinoceros silvestris
TGAGGCTGCACCCAGCAGAACTCACTTGCCCTGTCGTCGTCTACGCTCCTTCTTCTCAAGGATCCAGTCCCGGCTCTTCTTCACAGACTTGCCCTTGGCATTTCTGAACCGGGTCCTACCAAGAAAGCGGGCAGCAGCTGAAGAGGAGCTGCGGTGCAGGGGCAGTGTCTGCCCTCGAGGATTGCCACCCAGCACTGGGCATGCCCTCTGCCACGTAAACACAGCGAGTACCCACCCTGTCCACCAGCCCTGCCGGGATGAAAGCGGCTCAGCCAGCAGGGGGGCAGCGGGTCCAAGAGTCCAGCTCCAAATGTGCTGAGGGAGGAGGCTGCTGCCAGCCCCAGCGCCAAGTCGAGGGCCACCCACCCTCCCTGGGCTGCAGCAGGCCAGCACTCGCCTGCACCGCATCTGACGTACCAGCAGCATGCTGGGCTCTGGGCTCTCGGGGGACACAGGCCCAGGCACAACCACCCGCCCCTTGTCCACTCCAGGCAAAGCAGACAAAGCCTCTGGCTTCCCCAGCTGCCACTTCAGCCTTTGCCCTCCCAGACCAGGCACCCCCTGGCCTGCGTGGGGACAGCAGTGTACGAGGCAGGAAAACGTGGCAGCCACAACCTCCTGGCAGCCACGACGACTTTCCTCTGTGTTCTGTTCTCTGTCTCCCCCACTGGCTGCAAGAGGTGCTCCTGCCTGCACCGCGAGCGTGGGAAGAGACCTGGCCACCACCCGGACCCCCGGCCACAGCTAGGCAGAGCTGGGCACCGGAGAGGACTCAGCTGCAGCTGCTCAGCTGCAGCTCTAGGGCCAGCATCATGCACAGCCCGTGGCGCCACAGCAGAGTCCTCCAGAGCAACCCCTGATGGTCCTTGTATCCGGGCCCCTCCTGTAAAATAAAGCAGTGCCCATCTGGGCTGCCAGGAGTCCTCCCCACCCCTTCCCTTCAGTCACTTCTCACGTGGCAGCGCTGTGGTCCTCAGCCAGCAAAACCCAGCCCTTACACCCCCACGCTCCTGGCTTGGGGAGAACGTGCAGCTTCAGCCCCTACACGGTACCTCTCGTTGGTGAACTTTGCCTGCTGTGTCTCTTCTCCAGCAGCACCCTCAGTACCAAGGCCCTGAAAAGAAAACGGGGGAGTTCCACTCTCCTCTGAGCAGACAGTCAGGGGAAGGACTGGAGCAGGAACAAATTGGTCTTGCAGAAATTGTGGCAAAGCAGCCAGCTCCCAGGGAGAGCAGGGGTGGGGGAGGCTGATGGCGAAGGTATAAGCGAAGCCACGTCTGCTCATGCCCTGCTGCCTGGCTCCCAGCCTGGCCTGCAGCTCTTCCCCACATCCCAGCAGCCAGGAAGGCAACTCTGCTGCCTCACGTTGCTCCTCACCTTGGGTAATGCGCCACATGCCCCAACAAAGAGACAAAGGAAGAACCTGTAAGAAGAAGGAGCACGAAGCTGGGATTCAGCCTGTGATTCCCAGTCCCCAAGCAAGACTGAGACTGTTTATGACAGAGTCACATCTCAGCCGCAACCCCTGGCCAGGGCTGTACCATGGGAGAGAGAAGAGCTTGGGCGGGGGTGGGGGGAGGGAGGGGAAATCCCTGTTAACCCCCCCCACATCCCCGGAGACACAGGACTCACTTCTTGGCTTTGGCGCTGTTGGGGTAGTCCACCACCATGCCGCCAGTGAAGCCGGCCCTCATGGCCTGGGCTGTGATCAGCTCCAGCTGCAGGAGAAGCACGTCCAGAAGGTACTTAGAGGGCAACACACCAGTGACACCCTGGAGACCTCTGGACTGTGTGTGCCAGACACGGGGTGCACCCGCTCTGGGCTCTGCAGGACCATCTGGACAGCAGCCTGCTGCCCGCCCTGCTCCTCAGTCCAGCCTGGGTGAAGCAGCGCAGCAGGCTTGGGGAGAGGGGGACTGGGCAGGATTCTCCCGCCCCGGGGAGTTACAGGGCAGTGCTGATGGCTCCAGGCCAGCGCTCACACCCCAGAGCAGAGGGAAAATCCAGGACAAGGTTCCATGTCTTGGATTTTAAGGCTCAGCCCAAGACAGCGAACTGACAGGACCTGCATGGGGCATTCTCCTCGGAGGGGCTTCTGGGGGCTCTCGAAGAGCCTTAGAGATGGTGGGAAGGACAGACACAGACCCACGGTGGGGACCACGGTGCATCCAGAGCCCCACACGACTCCTCAGCCTGCAGCTCTTCCCCACCGAGCAAAGTCCCGTACCTGTTCCGAGTTCTCGGGGTACAGCTGCAGGACAGCTCGGGATCCTCGGGCCTACAGGAAACAAAGCCGGTCACAGACCTGTCTCGGCGCAGGCAGATCC
>NW_010400210.1:4238-4751 GCF_000710305.1 Buceros rhinoceros silvestris
GCTCGGCGCAGGCAGCTCCTCCAGTCGCCCGGTTCCCAGCCCGGACAAGAGTGCCCACCTCCCCGAAGCCCCCGGAGAACCCCCCAGGATTGCTGCTCAGGCTGCAGAGGCAGCTCCTCCGCGGCACAGCCAGGCGCAGGGGACCAGCAGGGATCCGAGGAGCGCGGGACACTGCGCAGCAGGCGAGGGGGTAGGAACTGGGTGCTCCTCCACTTCAGAGCAGCAGTTACTTAAAATACCTTGCTAAGATGCACCAGCGAGGACTGGCAGAGCGTGACGCTTACCAGGGCGGTGTAAAGTGTCGAGAAGAATCGGTACAGGCGCTTGGGAGGGCTGTGTGATTTCTTGTCGGCGTTACAGAGCCACTGCACTGCGGAAATGCTGAGAAGGAAAAAGAGACACCCGGGAGCCTGAGCCATCGGCTCCTCCGTGGAGCCCGTCAGCTCCCTCCCAGCTGACTCCCAGCACTCAGCACACGCTGCGCTTCGGGGGAACCATTTACCCTTCCCCCTT
>NW_010400210.1:4772-5842 GCF_000710305.1 Buceros rhinoceros silvestris
GATTTCTTGTCGGCGTTACAGAGCCGCTGCACTGCGGAAATGCTGAGAAGGAAAAAGAGACCCCCGGGACCCTGAGCCATCGGCTCCTCCGTGGAGCCCGTCAGCTCCCTCCGAGCTGACTCCCAGCACTAAGCACACGCTGCGCTTCGGGGAAACCATTTCCCTTTCCCCATGTAGCTTTGCTTTCTGTGTTACAGTGACACGAACCCCTCTGGAGACTCACTCCGCCAAAACCCGTTATTCAAGCACAAAAGATCCACCAAGCAGCGCGCCCTTTAGGCCAGGGGCTGAGATAACCCCAATGCTCAGCTGGGACCTCGTGTGGCCACGCGGGCTGTGCCAACGAGCAATCCCGAACAGAGCTCTTGGATCAGCAGCAGACAGTCCCTGCTCCCTCCCAGCACCTTCCCCAGGTATCCTCTAAGCAGAGAAGTCTTCCTGCCCCTTTCGCCAAGCCCTCCATCCCCAGACCAACACCAAACCTTTCATCCAGGGACGGACCTTGCAGCTGAGCAATGGTACAGACATACCTTCTGTTTTCCTCCTTGCAGCAGGTCTCAACCCTCACAACGATACCCCTGACTTTATTTTATCTACCTCAATAAACTTCCCAGCTCACCAGCACAAAAAAAGACAAGCCTTGCTTGGGAAAGAGCTGTCAGAAGCTGCTTCTGCCATCCAGAATCTCAGCAGCTTGTCCCAGAAAGGGGGAGCATGAAGCAAAGAGAGTGACTGATCAGCCAGCCACCCTCGCCTGTGCTGCAGACGGTGTCCTGAACAGACCATGCAGTTATGTGCAGTTTGAAGAGAGCTCACCCACCTACACAGACTCACCTGATGCAGCCGTCAAACATGCCAGGCCTGAAGGGAATGCCGTGACCCACATCTGCAAGGAGAAGGTCTCCTTCCACCTCCCTCTCCACTGCCACATCTGCACAGAACAGAGCACAGCTCAGGCAACCAGCCCACACCTCTGAGGGGAGGGTGCAGGGGAGGAGGGCTGCTCACCCAGCATGGCAGGGCTGATGTCCATGCCGATCCAGTAGTGACCTTCCTCGGAGATGTGATCC
>NW_010400211.1:0-9135 GCF_000710305.1 Buceros rhinoceros silvestris
CCGCCCCTGCCCCAGTATGTGTGTACTGATGTTTTAAACATCTACTGTGTTTAATTGAAAGAAGGAACCTTCACAGCACTGCCTTGCTCACCACAGTTATTCTCTCTTGGCACATTCCTCAGACTATGAAGTAACACATTTATTGACCCATAAATTTTACACTGAAATAGTATAGACATTGCATCACATTCGTGCAGTATATATATATATATAGGGGTGGTTTTCAGAAGATGGTGCAGAGGCATAAACTCTTGTGTTTATTTGTTGCTTCTATCCTAAGAAATGATGTGGAATATCTTCCTTCCCCCCTCAGATGCGTGCCTACCACCTCACCCACCATGTCCGCTTAGCATGTGATAGAAGACATGAGGTGTCATTTCTGACTCAAAGGACACAATTGTGCTTTGACACATACTGGCCCTTCTTAAATTATTTCAGACAGCATGTTGAAAAGACCATATAAATGCTTATTTTTCTTGTTCTAAGTCATATGCTTGGACCATATTTAGGGGCAATTAAACATCTTGCAACTTACATTTTTCCAGTCTTTCCAGATGATTCACCACAGTCTGATTTGAGGGGTTTTTTGTTGCTTTTTTTAAAGTAACATTAACTATGCCAGTAATCAGTTCAGGATTTTCTTATAACCATAAAGTGCCCTAAGCCCCGTGCAGAGAAAACTGTTCCTATTGGCAACATTACTGAAGTTAGGGAGAAGTCCATGGTGGTTCATCACCAGAAACAGAGTAATTTTAGTAAGAATAATGTAAGTAAGAAATGTAATATAAATAGAATAATGTAGGAAAGCAGAACCTTAGAACATCAACCAGTATTTCATTTTAATGTCACTTTTGCAAAGAAATAATGTAATTGCATATAGTAGACAGCATTATGACATGTGTGTCTCTAAATTTGAAAAGAGTGGAAATTTCTTTAATAGAAATTCTTTTCCTCAGGAATAAAATATTTTTATCTGAATTTCTTCTCGCATCAAAATAAAGAACTTTAAATTTCCATAACCCACAATGAAAATAATCTAGCACTAAGGATGTCAGGGAAATTAAGTATCTTGCCTTCCCAATGAACAAGTAAAAGAAATATATTTTTGTCCCTGCTTTCCGCTTCAGAGAGAAAAGAACTGTTGCTCCAATCTCTGCCCTTTCCACTTGTGAACACGGCTGTTTCCAAAATATGCCTGTATAATGTTTAACCTCGGATTTGTGTTCATCACTTGGAACAGCAAGTGGCCACATAGCAGCATAAGAAGTCCTTCTTTACTGAGAACATACGTTCCTCATGCCCTTGGCCACAGTTGCTCTTTCTTGAGCTTAGTTACTTCTCTTTGAATAACCACCACCAGTAAAACTGCTCATTGAAGAGTTGTGCTTTCTGGGCACTCCAACTGGCCTTCGAAGAACTGCCTGCACAAAATTTTGAGTTTTGATTTTGCCAAAGGAATGCTTAAGTATGCTTGTACCTTATACTGATGTATTTCACTGCATCTTTACAACATCCCACCCATTTCTCAGGTTTGAACTAGTTTGAACTAGTCATTGGCCATCACTTGATTCAGCAGCAATTGAAAAATCTTAACCTTCAAGAAAAATTTAGTCTTCTTGGAAAAGATTTTGACAATTTGGTGACTGCTCCAAGTTGAAACACAATAGATGTAAGTGAGAGTAAGAAAAAAAATAAGAGCCAAATCTAGATTTTGTTCTCTCTCTCTCTCCATTTTTCTTCTTTCTTTACACGCCCTTTCTCTTTGTGCAAACAAACTCTTGCCATTTGCTTTGATTTCAATTGTAATTTCTCATTCTTCTTTGTACAGCCTCAGTTTATTTCTACACCTCTTGTGTAGAAATAAATGGAGTGTAGGAATTTCCGTGATGACCAGCTTGGATTCTGTTTAATTTTCTTGTTAGTCCCCTATGTGTTTCTCACATCTTTCTTTAAAAGGTTGTCTATTTGCTCTGCTGTGGAGCTCTTCTCCACATGATTTATCTTCTCTAAGATATTTTTATTCTAGAATTTCTGGGTCATCAGCCTTGAAGAAAATTAAGACCTCCTACTCCTGAACTCTCATTTCTCTTTTAAAATCAAGGATTTCAGTTACGGAATGTAACTAGATTGTTAGCTGTAACAGGTTGCTTGCTTGGAGTTATCCTAGGAATGCTTGTGAAGGATGAGAAGCTGAGACAGTATTTGAATGTTTTTTAGAGTTAATAAACTTTAAGAACATTCAGATCCTAGATTGCGTTTAAGTAAATGTGATGATTGTAAAAGTCTATTTCAGATTCCTCCACTGTCTTAGCTCTTCCCATTCTAGTTGATTTTATTTGTTTATCAGTGGTGCAACTGAAAATGGACCCATTGGAAATGATTTATGGAATCATATCTTGTCACTAACTTCCAGGAAATCAGTAAATATTTGTGACAGGTGAAAAATTAATATGTCATTCCTTAAGGGTAGCCTCTGGTGTTATGAAGATGTAAAATAAAATTCTGCACTGATAAGAATAAATATGATACCTATATGCCAATAGAGACATGCCCATTTACTTCAAGACTGATTTTTGGACCACTGTGTATGGTTGCTGCCCCCAATGTTCCTGTAGATTTATTGATACTGCTGCCAGCACTTTTTAAAATTAAAAAAGTGAAAGGACTTGAGATATACATTTATTGAACAGCACATTTTTCATACTCTTTCATCAAGAAATATGACAAGAAACTTATTATCCTTGAGAAGCTGCCATTTACAGAGAGTACTGTCAGGATTTTACTATTTGGATGCTTTAAGTACCTGACATTTATTTTATTTTGTAGTGTAACACTACAAAGTTTCAGAAAAATGGTCTTGATGATAAGCATCTTTCAGATCTAAACAAAGGGTCAATTTTTAAACCACTATAAAAGAACTGTAACATAACCATTACGAACTTAAGAAGTGTTTTGTTGAATTGTATTGAAGGTATCTTGGTTTACTCTGAAGCAACTAAGAGCCTTTAACATTCATATGATAATCATATTCAATTTTCACAATATATGAGCTCCAACAATTCAGTTCCACAGTCTCTTCATAGTTTTCTAATAGTTTGTAAAATCAACACTCATTAAATCTGAAGGATGCAAGAGGACATTGTACAGATTAAAGATTTTGCAGATCGTTGAAATGCTGTTCAAAGAATTAAGCTATCTCTTCCTAGAAAACAATCTGAATGTTCACCTGCTCATTGTGCCTCCTCTGGAAATATTCTAGTATTTTTATGTCCAATTCTGGATGTCAGTCAGCTTTTCAACTTGAACCAAGTGGAAAATGGCATCAGTACTTGGAGCTGGTAAAGAATGACAAAACTGTAAGAAGTGACACAGCAGAGAAGTGATACGCGGAAATTTATAAGAGAAATGGATATGCCACGGAGAAGAAAAAGGCGGCAAAATGGCAATTTTGGGAAGACAGAGGAAAAAGAAACCGGAAGAATGTATAAACAGGTGTAAGGTTTGTTTGAATAGGAAAAGAAAATGTGCAGAAAAAAGGAATTGAGTAAAGGACAAACAGATAATGCATATCAGCTCCAGATTAGTAAACTGGTATGGTCTTATCTGTGTACAGAAGAAGGGAAAACTACGCTTTGGAGTAACCCAAGCCAGACTTGTGTGGTATTAAATGATGATATTTCCGTGTATGTTTTTACCCAGATTTAAAGCAACTATCTGAACAGAGTAACGCTGCATGGAACAAACACTTGATGTTTGGAAATTTTCTGTGTTTGTCAGAGCTGTTTATATACCTTACAGGCACATTTAATTCTGGGTCCTTAATGTCTCATACGGCAGACTAAACTGTATTTCCTGTGGTGCAGTGTCAATTTATTATGCTTGAAATTCTGGGGCATGACACACTTAGTGGGAAATGGTGATAAAATGTCTATGAAACATAATCTTCCTCCAAAAAATTTACAACAACAAAGTAAAGTGATAGATACATATAGCAGCAACTGCTTTCAGTTTGAAAGTTTGTGATTCAGGATAAAGTGAAAGGCTTCTTTTCATTTTTCTTCTCATAGAATGTCTTTAAAATACTAAAACAATTAACAGTAGATGTGTATAAGTAAAATGGGAGGTGATTCTCTTGGTCAGTCAGAACTGATTGGAGAGCTTTGGAAAATTGGCATAGAATGGATACTTGAATTTTTAAAAATAAAATAAAAAAAAATTAAAATATTTAACACATTGTTATCTCTTTGAAAAACCTTTATTGGACTTTATTGAAAAACTTTACGGAAAATTTTTTTCATTACCACTTGGCCATCAACATGTTCTCTTTGCCTGTCACATTTGCTTGTTCCTTTAACCCCAGATAGCATGTAGGAATTCGTTTATGCCTCCCTACACTAACAGGGCTTTGTCTTGTCAGATTCTAAACCTACTGACTTTTTAATTCCTTTCAGAAGAATGCAAATTTCAGAGCACACTTCCTGCATTTTGTCATTGAAGGTGCCAGTTAGATGAAAACACAGGCCAAATACAGTTTATTTCAAAAGGTTCCAGACAATCCCAGCCTAAAATCCCCTATTCTATGATATGTTCTCCCACATTTTTTTCTAACATTATTGTAAAAATGGTTTTAAATATCTGGCTAGTGGTTTTTTCTAATGTTTTGAAATAAAAATGTGAACTGTGTATGTCCAGCACAGAATATTTGTAAAGCTTTTTATGGACTGCAAAGTAAAAAACAGGGAACTTAAACAGAACTGGGCAAATTACAGTAATTAATAGTTTTCAAAAGAAAAATGTGCATGAAGTGATCGGTGGAGGCCACTCATTTTTAATCAATTAGGTTTTCTGAGGCACTTTTCCTATTGCAGGATAAGATGGGATTCTTAAGCAAAACCGGAAAATGAACTGAAAACAACTGCTCATTTTGAAAAGACGGATGCATTTCTGCTATGACCTGACTTCTTATTACCGAAAATATTTGATTCTTGTAAAACTTACTTTTTGTGGTGTTACTGTTTGCTTGTTAGATTGGACACTAAAATGTCTCGTGTGTCAATTGGTTAAGTCAAAGCATGATTCTTTTAATGGTTAATGTACTTTTCATAGCCACATACCATGACCACACTTGCAAAATATTTCACAAATATTTTTGTAATTTTCTTGTAGCTAATTTTCTGTCCCCATGCACAAATACCGATCTTTTCACTTATGTGTGTCTGTTTCTCATAGACCACTCTTTCTTTGTGACTCAAAATTTTGGATGCAAGGTGTTTAATGATTCACATCAGCAACGATGAATTTCAACTGCATGGAATACAGTTGCTGTTTTAGAAGAGAGCTGACAAACACCGGTTTCCGTTTTCGCTCTTTGTCTGCTTACATTGTGATTTGTGTATAGTCAGCATCTTTGGAAGTCAAATCATTGATAGATATATTTAAAACAGCTGTGGAGAACTTGCTTCGTTGCACTCACTGCTGCAAAACCCAACTTAGGGACTCCTTGATGTGTTACAGAAACTGCTTGCCAGAGCCAGGGGCAATTTTACCTGGTTTGTAACAGAAGTCGAGACCTGAGAACAGGGTTCACAGATAGCGACAGCCTCCAGTGGCAGATATCTAAGAGCTGATGCAAAGAGTGGATGCAAATCCTTATGAATGCTCTGTGAGTGGATTCATATCCGGTGAGCCTGGCACACCGAGCCTGCTCTGCTTTTGTTTGTACTGCTCTGTATACACACAGTCAAATATCCCAGCGGGAAATACCTAGTACAGGAATAACTGACAGCCTAATGATAGCATGCATAGTTTATATTCCAAAAGGATATTTTCGAAACACTAACCTGCCTGGCTGTGCAGGGAAGATATAATCCCATCTTTTATGACATGCTCAAACCATTAGGTTGTTGTGTTTTTCTCCAGTTGAGTTTCTATACTAGCTGCATAATTAAATATTAATAAGGTTAGAAGAAATTCAAATGAGAATTGAAGATTCACTCTGACTGATATTTGAATATCAGGCTCTTCAGGATTTCTCCTGGAGTTAAGGAGAATAAAGTGCATGTTCCTGGCCCATATGACAGTACTCACACTAAGAAATTTAATGTGCTCGTGCCTATTCTCTGTTTCTGAGAGTAGTTCTCTCCTGTTGGGATTACAGGCTGGGCCATGCTGACTTTGGCAAAATTTTGTCTAAAGACCATTCTTGAAAGTGCAAATGCCTTGTAGTGCTCTGGAGTGTTCCCTGGAACTTGTTTAGAGGTGGAGATGCAGCCAGATTGCTTTCCGACTGGTGAGATGCAGGTGATCAATGCAGCCAGAAAAGACCTTTCTGCAGCAGGCTGTTGTGCAGGCTGAGAACGACTTTTAATAGAGCCAAGAGTTTAAGGGAAATAATCTGCGAACTGAGAGCTTGGGATATTTAGTGTATACCCACTAGGAGAAACACAAACATTCACAGGGCTAAGGAGGGGTCAGGATGACATCAGTAATAATGACAGTGGAAGGAAGATCCTGAAGATACATTGTGATCGTGTTGTGGTTTTGAAACATCCGTGCCCCAAATTAGGAATGGCCATATCATATTTAATTTTCTATTTTATTTAAAATTAATAATAAATTTTACTTATCCGTCTCCTGGTTTACCCAAAATGAGAGGCCTTTTGAGTATCTTCTAAGCTGTTGCTAGAGCTGTACTGACTTCCCTGCCAACAGAGAAGTTGTAGGAAGCACTGTAGTGAAGCAGTGCTTATCGGTTGAAAACTGGCCACAGTTGTATAAATGATGTTCCTAGTTATTTAAATATGAAAAGAACTACATAATTATGTTGCTAATTGCTGTTTTATTAATTGTTGATATACATTGTTATTAAACAAACTCAATTAATATTCAACTCTTCTGTTATCTAGAAATATTTTTTTCCCAATTTTAATTTAAAGTCAGAAATTGGGTGCCAGTTGTCCTTTACCTCAGATTTCCTGCTGTTTCTTTATCTGTTTTTGAATGTCAGTGAATGGGAGTTCCAGTTATTCATTAATATTCAAGAGGTGAAAATCTACTTGTTATCTCTTTGATTAATCCAGCCTATTGTGCCTTATAGCATCAATCACAAAACATTGCAGAGGGTAATGAATTACTATGCGACTGCAGGAAACCATAAGGGATATTAAACTAAACTCAATCTTTTTCACTAACGATATTCTAAAATGAATGCAGAAAATAGAACTCGATAAATGGCAGAGTGGAAGGCTTTCTTCAGAGTTTCTGAAAGATATTCTTGTTGCACACTTTCTCTACAAAAGACATAATCACTAAGAATAAAGAAACCAATGTATCTTTTCCTTTCCTATGAACAAACGAGGCTCTGGTGAAACAGTTTTGAAAAATAATAATGTTCGGAAGTTTCACTCGATAGCTTTAGAGTTTAGTTATTTTTCTAATAGAAGACTCTAGAACTCTTTAGACTTCTCATGCATATTACAAAAAATGTTTTATTTCAATAATTCATTTTCAGGGTAACAAAGGCCTTAATTAATAGTAGAATGGGTTCACCTAGGTTCATCTCTCTGTACGAAAGCTTTCCCTAGGCAACACCCATAGGAAGGCTGTCTCTTGCCCTTCAGTAGTAGCGGGGGTACAGGAGTGAGCTTCCTATGACCAGCTGCAAGTTTCACCCACAGGAGTGACTGGAGGGTGCAAAGCCTATTAATTTTTGAAGAAGGTTATAGAAATTCTAGGCAGAGAAACTGACCCAAGAAAATCCCTTAAAATGAATTGTCCTTTCCAGTCAATGTTTAAACAAATATGATTTGTATGGGTAGTCAGGTCCTTTACCATCCGTTGCCTGAATTATGCCTCCTACTTCCATAAACAAACAAACATACATAGCGGAAAATGAAGCATGGAAAATTTCTTCTGTGAACACATCTGTTCTCTTTCAAAGCATCTGCTTAAGTATTTCTCTTTGCACAGAAAGTACATGACTTTCAGTAAGCATAGAGTGGAGTAACAAAGGAGTATAATAGGCTGGTGTGTAATAGCTTTCCCTAGTTGTACTAGAAGTAAGGTAATTATTAGATTCCCAGAGTTCATTTTGGTTTAAAATCGTGCTTCTGCCTCAATAAGAATTGAATAATGAGCCCCATATCTCCAACTCTAAATCTAATTCTACCATTAGTTCTTAAAATCTTATTTTTGTGTAGGTGTAGAGTTTAACAGAAAACCTGGACTATTGTGATTTTTGCTTGAACGAAGGCTACCCTGCTGCGTTTGCTGCAGAAGGATTAGAGAAAAGTGGCATTAATAAATTATGAAGCAGTTAAAAACTGCAGGCTAGCAGAACAACAGAGTACAAAATCAGCAAGACAAAACCTATACATTTTACATCTGTACAGCTCAGAATATGAAATAGGTGTGCGGTGCCTGAGATGCACGGCTGTGAAAGCAAACATGGCTGATTAGCTGTATCATTGCCAATGTATTTGCTCACATCTCAAGCAGAGGCAGGGACATGAGTGCTCTTACACCTTAATGAATTCAAAGAGCACTAAAGACAGAATTTTAGGAAGGCTCATCTCATGGCACTGGTGCGAGCTTAGGCAAGTCTAGTGGTATGCCCACAGTATCCCTGCCCTTTTAGGTTTTAAAGTAAACAGAGGGAAAAAGAAGATTGAGCCACACAAAGGGGACACTTCTGAAGTTCAAAGTATGTTTCGGCTGGAAAGAACTTTTTGCAAAATAGGTTTTCAACATTGCATCTAACATATCCATGTCTTAGCCTGTAACTCCATCTATTTGCTGAGAAGTGTGAAAATTAAAACCACTTGAAATGTTCCACATGGGCAATAAGAGCATAAGTTTTCTCATAGGATTGAGTGCTAGAGCAGCGAATCAAACAGACACCTATACAGGGAAATACCACAGGGGAAAACCAAGCTGTTCCACAGGGCTTTATGTGGTGTAGGTGCATTACTCCATCAGTAGATTTCTGTTATGTGAATGGGTTTCTGTTACTGTCCCGGTTTGAGCTAAACTTCCTGGTTTGAGCTGAAACTTCCTGGTTTTGAGTTCTGGACAAATAGATTTATTCCATGCAAGTGTGCATTTAGTTGGTTAAAAGAGGGTCAGGTGCACTGTTAC
>NW_010400212.1:0-214 GCF_000710305.1 Buceros rhinoceros silvestris
GCGGTAGTGGAGGGGCCTCATGAACTGCGGCATGTACTTGTCGAGGAATTTCTTGTCCGCGTGAACGGAGTTACCTGCAAAGACACAAAACCGGGTGTTCGTCCAGAGACGTGACAGAGCCGCTGCGACACGCGCCCACGTGGGCTGGGGACGACTGCAGCATGCGGAGCCGCTTGTCCAATCCGCTGTATAACGAATGCGCCTGGGAAAGGGT
>NW_010400212.1:405-1795 GCF_000710305.1 Buceros rhinoceros silvestris
TGTCACGTTTCCCTCCAAGCACAAGTGGCTGCTGGGAGTTGCTTCACTCAGTGCCACTCCCAAGGCCCTGCGTGAACCTCCCGAACGTGGTTGCTGGTGGCAGAACCCTGGGCACACTGGTACCTGGCACATGGGTGGAGGCAAAGACACCGCTGGGTCTCCTACCACGTCACTGTTAGGAAGACTCACACTTTACCTGCGAGAGGACAGAGCCCCGGGGGAGTCTGCTGCCGCACGAAGGACAGGAACTCGTACTCCGCTTGCTGCAGGGAGATCTTGCTCTCCTTCACGGCCTTGGTGAGGCCAGACTGCAAAGAGAGAGCTGCCGTCAGACCCGAGGGGCGCTGCCGTGAGCTGCCCGCCCCGCAGCTCCAGCTCAGCCCTTCGGGACCGTGCGTCTGCGTCCTGCTCCTGCCCGTACGGGATCGGGGAGCGGACATCGCGCTCCACTCCGGGAGCAGCACCTGCCTCCCCCGCACAGCGCGGGAGGCACAAACACCCAGAAACGTCCAGGATTGACCCTGAGATTCCTGTAAACCAGCAAGGTCTCACCCACCCCTTTCCCTCCCCCAGGGAAAGGCCAAACCTTGCCGAGTGCCCTTGGCGACACATTTCCATCTGGCCCCGCTGGGTACTTCCAGGAGTGAACCACCTTCCCAACACTCCCGCATCCTTCCCGGGGATGGGGGCGGGTTGTGGGCATCCTACAGCTTCAGCCCCAGCTGGACACTGACCAGACTTTCATTTCTTAACGGGAAAGTCCATTTGCTGGCTCGTTACTGGCAAGGAGGGAGCGTTCCTCGGGGGCTGGGAGAGCTCCAGCTAACCTCTGGCTGCTGAAGTTAAGCTGTCGGCGGACAAACACTCCGGTCTTCCAGCACCGAGGGGACAGGCCCAAGTAACTGCCCAGTGCTCACAGTCGATCATGCTGGTGAACTCTGCAAGCGCCTAAATCTGCGTATTGTCGGCCCTGGACTGTTCTACGCGGATCCTGTGCCTACCCTTACTTGGGATTTCAGGCCACTGGAATTACCCCGCTGGAATTATTCTGTGAGTTACTTTATGCAGCACAGGGGAGGCCTCACCGGGAGGAGCCCACCCACTGCCCAGTGCTCACAGTCGATCATGCTGGTGAACTCTGCAAGCGCCTAAATCTGCGTATTGTCGGCCCTGGACTGTTCTACGCGGATCCTGTGCCTACCCTTACTTGGGATTTCAGGCCACTGGAATTACCCCGCTGGAATTATTCTGTGAGTTACTTTATGCAGCACAGGGGAGGCCTCACCGGGAGGAGCCCACCCAGAGCAGGGGGGACACAGCCAACTCCATAACACTCCCGGCGAGGGCCGTGCCACTGCCAGGCCACTGCACCGCCTTTGACTGCAGCCGG
>NW_010400212.1:1943-2337 GCF_000710305.1 Buceros rhinoceros silvestris
TCTGACTGCAGCCGGCTGGCCCCTTGTTGTGACCGCACCGCAGCTGGTAATTCTGAGCTCTGTGTCCCTCCAGCATCGCAAAGAAAAGGGGTTACCTTCCCGTGATGCTCCTTGCACCACTCGGACATGCTCTCCAGCAGCTCGTCAGGCTGGTTAATAATCAGGTTGGGGCCCTGGTGGGAAGAGAAAAAGACCAAAGTAACAAGAAACATTTAGTGTCATTTAGTGCCACCGAGTTTGAGCCTTGCGATGCCACGTGGCCACGCACAGTGACCCGGCAAGTTTGGGGCCAGAGAAGCTGCTCTTTGGAGGGCACAAAGCAGCACCTCGGATGGGTAAAGTACCGGCCGCGTTCCCGTGCTCCCGGCTGGGCGCTGAGCGGCGCCGCAGCCAG
>NW_010400213.1:0-217 GCF_000710305.1 Buceros rhinoceros silvestris
GTGACCCTCGACGGCGTCAAAGCCGGCCGACACCAGCACCACGTCTGGGGAGAACTCGTGGGCGATGGGCATCACCACGGTCCTGGGGGGGGCACAGGGTCAGGGCTGGGCATGGGGACCCCCCACCAAGGACACAGGGACCCTCCCCAGGGGCAGGGACCACCCTCCAAACCACAGGAATACCCCCAAGGGTGTGCAGAAGACCCCAGGATGCTGG
>NW_010400213.1:539-758 GCF_000710305.1 Buceros rhinoceros silvestris
GACGCCCCAAAGGTGGCAGGGACACCCCTCCCCAGGACACCCTAAGGGTGCAGGGACCCCCCCAGAATGTAGGGACACGTCCGAGGGTGCAGGGACCACCCCACCGAGAGTGTAGGGACCCTCCCAGGACACAGGGACCACCCCAACAGCCTGGGGACCCCCCATAGTACACAGGGACACCCCAGGGATGCAGAGACACACTCAGGGCACAGGGACACC
>NW_010400214.1:0-217 GCF_000710305.1 Buceros rhinoceros silvestris
GTGGGTCGCCCTGGCCTTGGCACCTGCCTGGGGACCCGGCGCTCGGGGTGGCTGGAGGGAGCCGCTCTGGGGGCAGACCTGGTGCCTTGGGCTTTCACTGCCCTTCCTTTCAGATGTAGTGGTTTGCCGGGAGCAGTGCCATGGCCGGATCCTCATGCCGCACATGGCACTGGCAGCGGGGCAGGGGGAGGGCATGCTGGTCCCTCACTTGGGGCGG
>NW_010400214.1:373-1081 GCF_000710305.1 Buceros rhinoceros silvestris
ATAATGTGGCAGGGAAGCCATTTTCCTAAAGATGTCTTGGGCCGGTCTTGGATCTGCTCGACATGCAACAAAAAAGCACATTCATCCGAATCCCCTTCTCTCCCCTCTCCGAGAGCTTGGTTTTGTTTTTAAATCTATATGGCAGGCAACCAAACTGGCTGAGTCAGTCAGCTGGCTGGCTACCAGAAGTAAAAACGCGGTTTTGTCTCCTCCCTTGTTCCCCCCTCTTCCCCCCAGATTTTTTTTCTCCTTCACTTAGCGACAGTTCCATGTATTGACAACAAACCTCTTTCTGCCTCCTTCTCTCTTGGGGCCGGGACAAGTGGAAGCTGGATTTGATTTTCAGGATTGGTCTAGGGGGAGAAGGCAGAGCATGGCAGCCTGGGTTTGCCTTCCCGCTGCTGCCTGCAGCGGTGCTGCCTGGGCTGGTGGCAGCGTCGCTCCCCTGCGGGCAGTTACATGGGGGGACCGAGAGGTGAAGTGTTTTGCCCGAGGCTGCGTGGGCCAGGCTGAGGAGCGAGTCCTCCTTGGCCACTGGCACCTGGGATCTGTGCTGCCCGCGGGCTGGCCTTTGGCGGGCAGGAGGAGGCAAGAGGCGAAGCTTTGTTCCTGGGTGCTTACCAATGCTTCTGGCTGCCGTGGCGCAGGGTGGCTTTGCTACTGGGAAGACGGGAGCTGACGACCCTCCTGTGTGAATGGCCCGACACG
>NW_010400215.1:0-6168 GCF_000710305.1 Buceros rhinoceros silvestris
GGCTGCAGTCTCCGGCGAAGGAGGCGGGTGTTGGACCGTCTCTGCTGGCGTTCGGTGCTGCTCCTGCGTTCCTGTCAGAGGCAGGGAGGGAGGGGGACGGGGGTTGCTGTTAGCAACCGCTCGCGTATTACAAATGAGATACCCGAGGTGTAATTCCCCTGCGGAGTCCTGATGGCTGGGGTTGTTTTTTTTCCTTTTTTTTTTTTTTTTTTAAAGAATTGGTTCGTTCTGACCAGTAGCATATATTGATCAGTGTATTAACTAAAACCGGCTCAGTAAAAAGACAAAAAGTGAGATCAGGGAGAAGCCCTGATGTGAAACTTTATTTGCCCGCCTTCTAAATAATTCTGACAGTCGCACACCTGAAGTTAAGGGCTGTATACAACACGCTGCAGATGGTTCTTTTTCTCTGTTGTTCAAATCAATATGAAGTTCATTGTTTTTACAATGCAGGATGAAGAAAAGTGTCTCACTCTTCCTCTTCACGTTGATCTTTTGTATGTGCGCTGTAATGTAGCAGAGGAGCTTGGGTTCATCCCACGTTTCCTGTCTCTCGGTGCTCTTTGAGCTCAAGCTCCTTACAGCTGCAAACTAATAAAACGGGAATTTGAAGGAATGAGGGCTATGCACAAATCAAGTTATTTGACATACATCTTGCTGCAAACTGCAGGTTTTGCCACAGAAGGAATAGAAAATGTCATGCAAAAAAAGGAAGGAGAGCGGGGGAGTAGGAGTATTCAACAAAAAGTGGTTGTTTAAGGATTAATGTCTCCAACTATGAACGTAGCCTAGTCTAATTTTTGCATATGAATCTCCATAAGGTGATGAAAGTGTTGTGAAAACGTGTGCCTATTTTAAAAAAAAGGGTAGAGAAAGGGGAAAAAAAATAAACCCGGTAAATGCCTAATCTTGGAGTCTATCGATGACAGGAAGCCTGAAAGCAATACTTTATGCTGTGGAAAAGCATTTCATCTGAAGAATATGCATCTGTCTTGGTATTTTTGATTGATTTCAGGGCTGATGGAAATAGTTCTTCTTCCCGTTGTTCCGCAGGATGAAACAATGCAGGATGATTTTCAATCTGTTTTAACTTGCTTATTTTTACTGCCCGTGCTGTAGTCTTCATCAGTTTTAGTGTGGAAAGGGACTTCTCCAGATGGTGGTTTGTAGCAAGAGCCAAAGGACATGGTCTAAAATGTTATGTTCCAGCTGCTGCTGCACAGAATTTAGAAGCTACTGGCTTTCGCTTGATCTGTGTTTTGAACAGAAAAATAGCTAAAATTGCTTACAGACCTTGTTGTTAAAACTGCATGTTAAAACAACCTTCTGTAGGAGACTGGGAACCCTCCTGATAACCCTGACAGCATAGACCGGTTAAGCTGTAAGTGTCTGTAGCAACAGTCAACAGGGAAAGTATCTGACTGCAATGAGAGCAGTGTGCTGCTGCTGTATTTGAACACCACTGCAAAAAGGTTTGCCACCTCAGCAGGACAGTGAATTGGAGTATTGCAGTGCTTAGAGATGGATGAGCAGTTCCCACCAAAACAAACGAACTCCCAGGAATGTTGGTGGGACAGCAGAAACAGATTGAACATCTCGAATAGATAGATGGATTTAAGAACGCAGTTCCCCTTTCTTCAAAGGGGGCTAACTGGTCAGATTTTGATTGTTTCATCTTAACTTTCAGTTGAAAAACGGATGTTTGTACTTCTGCCTCACACATTTCATAGGATCAAAGGGTAATTCCGATTGGAAAGGACCTCACTACAAAACATTAAGCTTCCTGTTACTCAATTAAAAGGAAATTGCAGATTTTTAACATATATTTAGGATTTGGAGTTTTCTTCAACTCATGTTCTTAAGTCAGCTCTTTCACAGGTTTTGCAGTACACACCTGAGGTAGCTAGTTCCCTGGTAATGGTTCTTAACTGATGAATAGAGCGTGTGAGCTCCCAAGAAAAGGATGGCCAGTCAGTCAATCTGATATTCCTTATGTATTTGCTGTCAACCACACTAGTAGCCTTTTCTTATCCCACACCCCTCTGTATGATATTCTGCTCACTCCATAATTTATGGTCAGGAGAGGTGCATCCTGAGGTCGGGACAAATCACAGAGCTGTTAAAAATGGTAAGAGAGGACCTCTTACACTTAGCAAAAATGCCAAAACCTGAAAGTGGCTTAAAGAGCTAGTAACCTTCTCATTTTCATACTTCAAGGCAATTGCTAAGCTGTCCATTTCTGTGAGGTCCTGGTTGACGTGTGGTAGCACTGCATACCAGCTCCATACCGATGTGGTGCAATTCCCTGCAGTGAGTATGAGGGGTGCGTAGGATGCAAAACAAAACAGGAAGAGGAGGGACATTTCTGTGAGCTGTTGTGATTAAAGTGAGGGCTTGAAGGTGTACTGTTTTCTGATGAGTGGGTCTTGAGCCCGATCAGAGCTGAAGGGAGTCAGAGGCATACTCATGTCATACTCCGGGCATCACTTTAAATCCAGGACTAGGTTCCTGACATTAAATGAATAGCTACTACAACAAACGCTTTGCTTAAGCTCATGACTGTGGCTGCTGGAGCAACACAGAAATCATTCCCTTCTGGTTATGCGCCTCTAAGCTGTGTCCTGGTGGAGTCAACCTGGAGACTTGAGAATCTGGACTGAGAAAAGGTGAATGAATAACTGATAAATGCCAAGGTTACTAATGTTGTCCAGTGGTCTGTATGTCATTAAAAAAAAAAAAACAAAGTGCTGATGGTTCCTCATTTGCTCCTAAAAAAGAAAGATGTATGTCTCAAAGATGCGATGTCTGGCATACTTAAGTTAGTGTTCCTGAATTGCCATTACACCTTTTGAAACTGGTCACCTGCAAGCTTGCTAAGCCTCAGAGAAGAGAATTACAGTTTTTGCCACAATTTCCGTGAAATCTCTTGCCTTGTTGCAATGTGAAAGATGGCGTGAGATTGCTGAGCAGCAATCCCGTCTATAATGGGAAGCGATAACAGTGCAGTTGGTGAATTGACAGCTCTGATTGCTCTTTGAATCTTGCGTACAAATGTATGAATTTATAGTTAAGCCTACCATAAAATAGAAATCAGCACTTAAAATACTTGCATTAAAATAAAAAAAATCTATCAGTAAGCCCATACAGGCACTACCATTAGTTACCTTTTGCTTCTCCTTTGCCAGCCCTGTGGCTGTTACTCTTAATTAGTGCTGCTTTGTGCCATTTTCTGCTTTGGGAAAGTTCAGTTTTCTTGCTCACCTTTCCCTCAGAATTCTGATTTCATTTGTAAACCCAGGAACTTGTGGAATTCAACCATCTTTTTTTCCAAATGTGATTGAGGGAAATAATCAAATGGTTCTACCAACTTAATCTGTACTGGCTTCTTTGTAGTAACTTCAGAGTAAGGATGTAAAAGGCTTCACAGAAGCTTCTTGCAAATCTCCTATCTTGTTAAAAATAGTTTTTCATGGATAATACCACTGTCCTATTTTTAAAATCTCTCTATGGCAAAATGGGAGAATCCAAACTTGCTTTTTGCTCTCTTTCTGACACTTGAAAAACATAAGAGGTAGTATATAAATTAACAAGAGTTTCATCATATACGGTTGCTAACTGATAAGCAAAGTTGAATAAACCTATGGATTTCCAGGATTTAAAATCTCTGTAATCGTCTTTTGACATGAGGGGGGGGAAAAGGGCAAATAACGAAACCTTAATCAGTCTAATACTGCACTGATTTTACTGCATTTGAGGTTCGTTATTCCTTCTTTTGTTCTGTTTCTGGTTTTGGTTTTTTTTTTCCTTTTTGCTTAACAAGAAGGCAATTTCTTTTGAAATGTAGCTAGGATAGCTAAGGGAGGAATAGCTCAGATTTCAAGACTCGTGTAGTTGATATAATTCGTGCTGTGAAATAGAGGAAATGCTAAAGATAGCAACATCTTGGATTCTTTTTGCCTAAATGTCGACTAGGTACAGTTTTGAGATTTTCTGCTCCAAGGTGAAGCAACCAGTGGATGCAAGCGGCTGTACAGTACAGTTTACAGTTCCTGTTGCCTCTCCTAGATGCAGGAGGTTGCTGCTTGGCTAGAAAACGGTCTCTTCCCCACCCATGGAAGTTGTTTTATCTCTCGTCTTCTAGCAAATAGTTCTTTCCACTTATGACTAACCTAAATCAGTCTGATAATCACCTAACTCCCTGATTACATGAACTGTGGCATTCATGTAAAAGTTCTGAGTGTCACTATCACAGTTTCTTATGGGGGTTTTTCCTTCCTGTAGGAACTTAGCATAGCGTGTGGATTTTTGAGCAGAAGCCTATCAGAGCAGGTCCTTTGAAATGAAGAGAGTACTCTGTTGGAAAATAACTCACTGAAAAGAGGTTTCTTTGGTTCCGGATGGGATTTCAGTCAAAGAAGAGGTGGGAATTAGAAAGCTGGTGCTGGAGAGAGCAGCCTGGAAGATAAGGCACTTGTTTACTGTTGATGACACTACATATGGAGTCATTCTTCTGAAGTCCAAAGATAGTATTCTGGGTTGAGTCTGGCTTTTTTTTGTTTGCGCCTGTGAAGAGGTCTTGGTTTTATGTTGCAAGGTGAAAAGCATTCACGTTCTTAAAAGTGTGAATTTCTGGGATGACGGTGTTACTTTTGTGTTTTTTCTAGCCATATTTCAGCACAGTTTTGACTTGGTTGTGTATGCAAGCAATGGATGAGTGCTTTGTCAGCCTCTTAGCAAAGAGGTGCTGCTCTTAGCCTCGATTTCCAAATCTTTTTGCTGTCTTAAGGTCTGTTCTATAATTTATGTTTGTTTCCATGTTTGTTTCCATAACTGAACGATCCACATCACTGAAGGTACCTTCAGAGTAGCAGACTTCTGTGTTCCAGAGGCAGTGATGCATCTCTGGGGAAGCTGTTTCCAGTGTTGTTTTGTGTTGCAGCTCTGTAATCAAATTGTTAACTTAGAAGATGTGTTTAAGGCAATTTTACCTGCTCGCTTTAATTGTGTGGCTGACTAGTTACTGATCATGCCAGTGCAGGATGATCAACAGGTATCTTGTTTTACTCTTACTCTTGTTTAGAGTTACCTCTAAAGGTGACCTGCTTATTTCAGTACTAGTGGGAAGTTTCAGCACCTTCAGTACCCAGGGGAGCAGCAGTTAGGAGCGCTGTGATTTACAGGCAAAACGTGGCTCCTGTACACCGGGTTACTCCCCAGTGTGCAGCGCAGGCAGAGAAGCAGCTCCGTGGCCGGGTCTTTGACATGGGGTTTGGGAGTGCTTGCAGCCCAAGTAAGAGGGGGTGTCCTGGCCATTTGGTAAAGGGCTATCAGAAACCTCCTAGGGGTGATAACCTCCACCCAGGAATGCTGTCGTTGCAGGAGTATTTCAACTTGGATAAATGAATACATTGCAGCAAAATATCTTAGCTTCATACAGCATGAGAAAAAGGATTAGTACAGACAACTTAGCTTGTGAAATTTGGCTGGCTGATGTCATCTTCTGGCTCTGAAATTTTGGGGACAAAGAAGAGGTGGTGTCTTTGTGGGAAAGACTTCTTAATTTTCCAGTGTACACAACTGTATAAAAACCTTCTTTTGCTTCTTTCTTGTTTGCATGTTTTAAAGACCTTTAGTTGTGTGATACAGCTCTCCAATAACGGTTCTCTGGTACCAGGCTCTGTTTTGTTAGAAGGCTGTATTGCTGTAATTCAGGGGATTGTGTAAATCCGAAAGCTTCACGAGGCAGGGGGTGGGGGGCATGTCTCTTAAACTGAAATGAACTACTTAGTCGTGTGTTACTTAATCTTCTAAAATGGAATAATAATTAATGTAATTTGAGCTTCATCCCTCTTGACTGGTAGTTAGACAAGGTGTCTGTATGGTGTATGAGATACCAGAAGGGCATATACTACCTATTGGAAATGTAAAACTATAGAATGAGTATTCATTTACGACTTACTGAATGTATCAGGGGTGGTTTTCCCGTTTAACATTATCTGTAAGAGATACTAACGTAGGATGTATAATTTAAACCCGCGGTTTTAAAATAAAAAAGCCTTATTAGGGGAACTAGGCAGTGAAAGGGACAGGCTGTGCATGTATATATGCACATCGACATCACGCTCTCAAGCGAGAAGCGTGCGCGGGGGGAGCGAGAGCCCCTCCGTG
>NW_010400216.1:0-3513 GCF_000710305.1 Buceros rhinoceros silvestris
GGCCAACCTGACCTGCCATGGGGCCAGCGATAGGGCTGCTCCCACCGCTCTGGGCAACCTGGGCCAGGGTCTCACCACCCTCAGTGTCAACAGTTTCTCTCTTCTCTGCTGTGCTGGGGAGCCCAGAGCTGGACCAGCCCTGCAGGGGGTTCTCCCCAGAGCCAAGCGAAGCAGAGGAGCAGGATCCCCTCCTCGACCTGCTGCCCGCACTGCTGGGGATGAGCCCAGCACATTGCCAGCCCGCAGATTGCCAGCTCATGTCCAGCTTCTCACCCACCAGGGCTGCTGTCAGTCCACTCATCCCACAGCCTGTATCTGTGCTTGGGAGCCACATGCAGGACCTTGCACTGGTTGAACTTCGTGAGGTTTGCACAGCCTCTCCTCTGAAGCCTGTCGAGGTCTCTCCCTCTGGATGGCATCCCTTCCCTCCAGCGTCTGAGGTCATTAATTGCAATGGGGTGAGGACAGATCTCATTCAAAATGTGGTGAATTAGTCAGAGGACGTGGCTGCCGGAGGGGACATGGAGGGTGATGGGACCAGCAGCAGGTAGGGTGGTTCCCCAGTGCGTGCAGTGTCCTGTCCCACCGTGGAGATGTTTTCCAGTAACCCTGGCTACAGTGAGAGCTAATAGATCCCCAGCAGAATGCAGCTGAGCTGTCTGTGGCCCTGGGGGTGAAGATTAGTGCCCACGTTTACTGAGATACAGCTCAGTGAGGCACGCCTAATGACGGGCTAATGAAGTATTAGGAACCTTAATTAATTCTGCACCGTGAAAGCAGAGGTGGGAGAGGGGTGGTGGGCAGCCTGGGCCAGAAGCCAGGGCCAGGGGGCGAAACAGCTCCAACACCTCCCTTTACCTCAAGAGTGTCCTTTAATTTCCTGCAGCAAAATCAGCCCTAAAAGTGATATGGAAAGGGCAGACCTCAGCAGGCGAGGCTGTGCCAGGAGCTGGGCAGCTGTGGCGTGCTCCCCAGTTTCACAATTTGTACTAGCTGAGGTTTCATCTGTAGGGCCAGAATTATTTTCCTCGTGATAAGTTTGCTCTGTCACACCCATACATGCAGAACAAGCCAGGATCAGCAGGCTGCAAAGGTGAAACAAGACTTATTTTATGGTATTTTAATGAGTTTCTCAAGAAATGAGAAAACATAATTTAATTTTCTTTTGAATTCACATTCAGCTCTAGAGAAAATAAAAAAGCCAAGGGTCATCTGCAATGTTTACAGCAGATGTTGTTACTCAGCCTCTTGGTTTCTAAACACGTTATTTTCCTGCATTAACCATTAAATCTTCATTAACTAGAATGTCTCAGCCCAGTAATTGCTAAAGAGAGCTGAAGTAAAGACAAACATATAATAAAGAGCTGACTAGGAAATAAACCCACGCAGTTATATCATCCCAATTACATCAGGAGATATGCAAATGCCTGTACAGCAGCCCTGAACCTGCTCCAGTGTCAGGAATCATTACATTCAGATTCTCTGTACAGACACAAAATTACAGGTGCGGAAAAATCCTTTGCCTGTCTGCTTGTTTCTTTCTCTTGTCGTGGATGATGTTATAATGTAAGGGAAGAACATGCCCCGTCCTGATTTAAGCGCTGTGGTTCTTTCGCTGTGCTTAGAGGACTCTTTGCTGAGCGGTGCCTCCAGCACACGCTGCTTCCCGTCGCACTCGTCAGTCTGGGAGAAGCCTCAGGCTCCTGCACTGCCCCTGGATCACGCCAGAAACGAATGCCCTCGCGTGTCCTGTCATAGACAGAGCAAGGAGAAGTGTTTGCTCCAAAATAACCCCAGCAAGCGCCTGGTGTGGGTTTCCATGTGGAACTGGAGCATGGGCAGAGGTAGAAGATGTGTTTCCCCTCCAGCAGCCGAGGTGAAAGGAATTCACGGCCTTATTTAACACATCCACACGAATGTCTGCGCTCAGGCATTCACTGTTTACTTACGCTGGGTATACAGTGCACACTCTGTACTTCTGCCTGGGAAGGAATAAAGATCTACTGTTCAAGTCAGCCAAATATTTTTAAAATCGAGTGATGTGCCAGAAGGGATTTCTGGAACTCCAGAAGTTAACAGTTCCACTGCTGCATTTCGCTGTGCAGATGTGGCTGCTCAGAAGCAGGATCTGGACTCATGCTGCCAGGGTTGTCCTGCCCCAGCAGGACACAGCAACGATCCGAGGGTGGAACCCTCTGCTGGGAGGAGACAGGAGAGAGCTGGGGGGGGTCAGCGTGGAGCAGAGAAGGCTGCGGGGAGACCTTAGTGTGGCCTCTTAGTAATTAAAGGGGCACATGAGAAAGATGGGGACAGACTTTTCATCAGGGGCTGTTGTGACAGGACAAGGGGTGATGAGTTTAAACTAAACAAAGGGAGATTCACACTAGAGAGAAGGGAGAAGTTTTTGATGCTGAGGGTGGGGAGACCCTGGTCCAGGCTGCCCAGAGCGGTGGGAGCAGCCCCATCCCTGGCCCCATCCCAGGTCAGGTTGGCCCTTGGGGCTCTGAGCCCCCTGCTCTGGGTGCAGGTGTCCCTGCTCCTGCAGGGGTTGGACTGGGGGAGCTGTGAAGGTCCCTTCAACCCAAACCAGTCTGTGATTCTATGATTCTATAACACTGAAATTGAAATTCAGAGAAGATCCTTTGCAGGAGCAGCTCCAGATCGGACTGAAGAGAAGGGACCTCTAGGAAGACGGCTGACCCTGGTACTTGCTGGCCTGGGAGAACTGCGCATGAGCCATGAATGACACGAAACACAAATGAAGGGATGTCATGTGTGGGAATGATGCAGAGCTGAAGGACTAAGTGCTCCTCAGATGGAGGAAAGATCTGTTGTTCCCTTTGCTGGCTCCTTGCTCCAGGCCTAGGGATCAGGGGAGAACATTGCTCCGTCAGAGGAACTTACACCAGCGATCCATCAGATTTTGGCAGGATGCTGCTGTCCTCCCTGGGATTTCCATCCTGAGATGGGAGATTTCAGAATCTCAGCACAGAGCTGAGCCCTCTGCACGAGCACTTCTCATCAGCTGGGTTTCCCCTCTGAGGTGTCTGTAAAATACGTTGCGTGCGCAGAAGGGACATGACAAGGAGAACACGTGGGGATACGGAGCTGATAGCGCTGGAGCCAGGCAGCGTGTGGCTGCAGAGCCTGCTGGCAGCCTGGGCCTGGGCTGCTCTCTCCAGGACAAAAAAAGAGATGTGGTGACCCTTTCCTTGTCTGTGGAACCTCTTTGGGATAAATATATCTCCATTCCATGTGGAAAAGCCGCACATGCAGAAGTTGCTCTGCCTGGAAGATGATAGCCCCCTAAAGCACGGCGACCGCAAATTATCCTCCCTGGAGGGGAAGGTTTCATGCTGCTCTGGCTTCAGCGTGATTCAATATGGGGTTTTTTTAAGCTCTGGCTTTTCATCTGCTAATTAGTAGCCTAAATAAAATACAGGTTGAGAATTCTGTTGGGTTTTTTCGTGGTTTTGTAATGTCTTTTACCCACGTTTCTTAACTACATCTTTC
>NW_010400216.1:3618-7620 GCF_000710305.1 Buceros rhinoceros silvestris
CTTTCCCTAAACCTAAAAGGAATGATGTGACCGGCTGGCCTTTCCTATTTCTGGATTTGATTTATGCCGGAGTCTGCGGGAGGATGACTCACAGAGCCTGCTCCGCATTGGCCGCGCTGCCTCGGACAAGGTCTGCCTCAGAATCCGGGGCGTGCAGGGAGGAAGGTCTGCACAGCGCAGCCCCGGCTGACCCTAGTCCTCTTCCATGCTCCTGCCTGGACTTCAGTCTGCAGCAAAATGTGCTTCTCCTCCACCAGCCTCTATGTTAAAGGCGGTGCAAGGCTAAATCCCTTGCAGGGTGCTGGCTGAGCTTCAGCCGGGGTGGTCCGGCTGCCTTGGAAGCCTTCAGTTCTTCCAGCCACCCGTGAAAATCTCCGCTCTGTGGTGAAGGCCGAGGTCAGGCAGGCGATGCTCAGCAGCTGGGCGCTTGCCAGCTGCTCAGGTACATTCACCAGGGTGTGGTGACACGGGGAGAACACAGGGAGAACGTGGTGAACTTCGCCGCAGCCATCAGCACCTTCCCCTGGGCTGTGTTTTCCCTTCAGTTCAAACCCAGGGTGATTCATCGCTCCTGCTGGCCAGGGTTACCAGGGAGCTTACTCATTTGCTGAGGAGGGGGCCAAACTTGGGTTTAAAAAGCTTAAAACGTGGATATGATTTAAAAAATTTGGTCTGGACATGAATCTCATGCACACGTGAATGATCAGGGCTGCCATCAATTGGTGCCCGCCCTAAGTGCCCCCAGACAGATTTTAGAGCAGAATATCAGAACATCACTTATAACAGCTGCCTCGCACCCTGCAAGCCCCTCCAAGGCTGAGTGAGAGCTACGATTTGCATCCCTACAACCCCTGGTTCTTTCGGGCATCCCCGGACAATTTGGACAATCCCATTAAAACATGTCAGTGACATTTTCAATAGGATGGAGGGGAGAATATGCGTCTTTCACCCTCCCTGTAGTCAGACGCCTCTGCTTCTGTACAGGAGCACTCAGTTTAAAATAAACTAGTCAGGCAATTACTAGTTATTTCTGTGTTTGCAGGAGTTTAAATGACCTTGTGAACGTGCAGCTGGGCACGGCTGAGCGCAGCCAGAGCAGCCCCGGCTGTACCATAATTACGTTAAACAGGAACACGAGCTGTCGGATTCCTCCCTGGGCTTGTCTTCCCGGCGCTCCCACCGAACCCAGCTTGGGTTTCCCAGACCTGGCACAGGGACAGCTGGAGCTACCACTCATGTGACAGTGCTTTTCTGTCCCCACGCTGCGTGTTTATCTCACCTTAACGCTCGTCTAGCTTACCTGCAGCAGAGCTTAACCCATAAATCTCATCTTCTCCTGTCTCTTGGTTGCACTTCGGTGTCCTCAGGGGGTGCAATCTCCAGTAACACTGACTGCTGCACACCAGCAGCAGGGGGGCTCGGGACCTCGTGGGACTGGGCTCTCCAACTGGTATAAGCACTTTGCCCATTCCAGGAGGACCCTGGCACAAGTCTGACTGCTCGAGAAACAGTCAGAGCAGGAGTCTGTTCGCAAGGTCTCTGAGTTTTGTCAAAGGACAAAGCGTGGTATAGTCGGTACCTCAGTGTCTTGCACACTGGGTTTGTTCAACGCTGGAGCTTGGCCGGAGCTGGCTGTGGGACACAGTTCCTCACAATCCAGAGAGCAGATGCTGAGCAGAGGAGCAGTGTGAGCAGTGAGCAGCAGAGCAGCAGGCTGTGCTGTGGACGTGCAGCATCCTGGCACAGCTCTCCATTGCCGCTGCACGTAGAGTATCGTTCCGAGAGGAAACTGCACCCCAGGTTGTTCACAGTGAGGTGTGTTTGTGTTTCCCCATGTTTGGCCATCTTGCATCATATTCACACCTTTTCCTGGTGATGGACTGTGTTTCTCGAAAGCTCCGGTGTTCTGATTCAGGATGGCTTCCTGATTTTGCTGTCAGCTGGGTACCAGGCAGTGACTAGTGACCAGGCAGGTGCAGCCAGCGCAGGAGGCTCCTCCGAGTTCGGTACCATCCCTCTCCCTCACTGCATGGCCTGTCATCAGCCGTGAAGTCTGTGTTTCCTTTGGTGCACCAAACCCTCAGCTTGGCAGCTCCATCTGCACACACGCTGCAGGAAGTCTAAGGCTGGGTGATACTGCGGCAGGCACCGTGTCCGTGGCGCAGCACGGTCTTTTGGCTGAGTCTTTGAGCAGCACAGATCGGCTGTTGGCACCCCTTGGGTTTTGGCTTCCATTCTTGCTCTTCTAGGATCTGGTGTGGTCACTTTTTCATTCATTCCAAACAAAGGAAGAGCAGCAGAACACAGCTAAATTTAGAGCTTATCCATGTACGAGGTCTTTCGACCCATGGACATCTTAGCTGCAGTTTTAGGGAGAAACCTGAGCCACACTGAGGTCAGGAAGAGTTCTGTCATCCAGACGTATCCCTGCCTCCTCCGCTCTGACTCAACTCGTCGTTTTGTGGGAAATACTCTGCTGCACTATGTAAGTACTCTTGGATAGCTTTAATATTTCCTCTGCTGAGGTCTTGGAGAAAAGCCTTGTAACACGAGAGTCAAGGAGGCATCCAAAAATCCTTGTGGGTGCATTTGGCAGCCAAGCTCTCTGCAAAGGGATTTTGAGTCCACTTTTAAAGAAGGTAAGAGCTTGAAACACTCGCTCAGTTCTTGATTCTCCTGGGTTTAAACCAGATCTCCATGCCGTAGCTCTCCAGGTGCCAGATGGGGTTGTGCTGAAGGGTCATCGACCTGGGGTGTTCAAAAAGCACCTCCAGCCATTGCTCCCTCCTCTCCCTTGACGGTGGTTTGGTGAGCAGTGTCTCCTCCTCCTTTCCTACCAGAAATCTCTCATCCTCATTCCAGGGGCAGAAGCAGAGGAGCTGTTTTGAACCTGAGACACGCTGCTGGTGCCAGCCGGGGCCACCCTGCCAGCCCAGCAGCTTCATGTAGAAGAATTTCAAAGCTGATAGAGCTAAAGCAAAACTGGTACTTTGTAAGGAAAACACTGGATACAGCATCGAGAAACATCAGCTAGCCATGGCTCTGTGCTAGCACTGCACCCTACGGGCTGCACATACACCCGAAGGGCTCTGCCGCTGGCTATTCGTGTGAGCAAAGGCAGATTCCTGTTTTCTTGTGTTCCCGCTACAAATGCGCTTTCAGTCATTTCCACTAAAGCAAAGAGAAAAAAAATTCTATTTCCCTGTAACATAAGAGCAAAAGGTCTATAATAAAAATAAGCTAAAAAAAAAGCATCAGAACTGAGTAAAAAATCTGGCTCTGAGGCACTTCATTGTTGCTGGGGGCTAATGCTGGTTTTACAGTCCCCAAAACAGACTGACATCTTTGGTGCCACCAGAGACTCACAGGTTGCTTCCTTCATTGACAGTAACTATTTCTATCCTAAATATTTGATGGAAATAAGCAGCACCCAAAGAAACATCAATGTACCCGGTGTACATATGTGCGACCCTCAGAGCTCTGTTAGGATGTTCCAGGGACAGGGCAGCCGGACCCCTTTATTACGGTTTACAATATCTGCCGTTGCTAGAAGCTCTGGTGAAATCGCACCCTAATGGTGTATATTTAGGTCCCTGTTTCCCACTTGCTTTAGGGATTCTGAAACAGCCAGTCGAAAAACTTTCATTTCCGGTCACGTTTCTCTGTATCATTAGTTGGTGGACGGACTCGTGATGGTGAAGTGAATCTGGACAGTAAGAGGAAGCTTGTTCCTGGTGTCTTGTACGGTTTGTTTTGGTTTCTGACTCCAACATTTAAAATATGTTAATTTTGACCGATGTAGTCGTTATGATGATTGGTAACGATGCCGGTGGCCCTGAATTGGTGTGAATGTTGTTTCTTTTAAAAGCAAGCAGGGTTTACAGGTGGCGTTTTTTTTTTTCTTGTGGAACCCGCTTTTAACCGGGGAACACGCCGCTTCCAGCCCAGCGGCGGGGCCGGCGCTGAGCCCGCCGGGGAGGCTCGGGGGCTTGCGCCGCTACT
>NW_010400217.1:0-212 GCF_000710305.1 Buceros rhinoceros silvestris
GGGCGCGGCTTTCCCCCGCCGGGGCCGCCTCTCTGTCCCGGGGAGGGGGTGCCGGGTCAGCCGTTTATTCGGGGGCCGGTAGCTCGAGCTGGTTGTTAGAGGAACTGTGAGAGCTTTCGAGGGAAGCCGCGGGTTCCTCGGCCTGTAGGTGAGGGGAGTGTCTCCCCGGGAGCGCTGGGGCTCCCAGGGGTAGCACGGGCAGGAGGGGGTTT
>NW_010400217.1:324-4284 GCF_000710305.1 Buceros rhinoceros silvestris
GGTGCTCCCAGGGGCAGCACGGTCAGGAGGGGTTTGCCTGCTGTGACTGCGCTGGCGCTGGGGAGTATCAGCTTCAGCGCTGGAAGCATGCTGAAAGCCTTTAATTTTGCGTTCGTGGTGTTGGAGGTTTAATTGGAAGCTGGAGGTTTAATTGGAAGCTGCAGGTTTCGGTGTCCGCCTGGCTTTCCAGAAAGTGCTGTGGGATTGTTCGCATCTCCGGGGAGCTCTGTCCGCTCTTCTCCCGTGAGCTGTTTTTCCCGTGAAAGCACGACAACTGTTGTTTGACTAAACGCTGCCGGGTTTAGCCACGTGTGGTTTTCTGAACGCTGGCTACATCTGCGGGTTGTTTTCCGAGCAGTTACAGCGCAGTTAATGGTGATCCTGCCCGCGTCTGTGCATAAAACCCGCCAGTGGTATGTCAGGGCGCTGGCCGTGGTCAGAACAGCGGGGCTGGGAGCAGCTCTTCAGGTCGGACCCTCTGAAAGCCTGCTTAAATCATGTGTGTCCTGACACGTATGAGTAACTGTGGTTGACTTGGTGATCTTTGGAAACCATCAAGGGGGTTTGGGGGGGCTTGTTTGTTTCTTTCATGAAAACGTTAGGGGTAAGATGAATAACATACAGAAAACTGTGGGATCTGGTAGCTGCTTTGACAGAGATACAGATATTTACTGGAACAAAGAGGAATCTGGGATCTGCTACTGTAAATTCAACCACACAATTCTTATTCTGTTGAAGTAAATGGAGAATAACTACTTCAGACTGCGCTAATGCATAAATAAGCATTAATACATTTGGAGCCTGCACCATCTTCCCACTGCTGTGCTCTGACTCTGTTCTGTATTTGTGTGTGTAGGACGGGCCAGTTGTGGATAAGGAGTAAGTACATATTTCTAAATGCTTCTGTATTTAAGTAATTTAGCATTTTGTTTGTGTCCCTTCCTCCAGAAAATCGTGAGGATATGCTGAGTTTGAGGAGTAACAGGCTCACAGAAGCTTTGGAAGAAGCCAACAGACTCTTCAGCGGAGGTAAACCAACTCCTGTGGCCCTTGTTAGAGGGGTTTGACAGTTGGCCAAGTATGAGGTGATGATGCCTTATAAATAAAAAAGGGCAGGAGGGTGCAGCTGAGGTCCAAGTATTTTATCAACATTATTAAAGTATAACTTGAAAGAGATATGTTTAGTTGAAGAGGAATTGTTTGAATAAGTTGATGTGAGCAAATATCATCACTTGAGTGTTTCTTTGCACTTAGAGATGCTCCATGCTTTATGCTGACTAGAACAGTGTTGGTAAGTGGTACGTACGGGCAGCAGTATCGAGCGAGGGGCTCACTTCACTTGGAGAGACGGGAAACACGAGAGCAAAAGACGCATTTTAATCTTTAAGATGACTTGTTATTTTCCCATGCTTGCCTTTGCCAGTGTCATCCTTTCTCTTTTTTCTGAAGGCAAATATTATGACAAGGATTATAGGTGTAAATGTGTTAGTGATTGTTACAGTAAGATGATTTTCAATGCTCTCTAACCAGGAGAGTCTGCATGCTAAATATTTTTTTTTTTGACAATTTCATTATTATTAACATAAAATCTTTCCTTTAACAGTTTACTGTGCACGAGAGGCTGCGCTGGATGCCCAGTTTCTTGTCTTGGCATCAAATTTAGGAAAGGAGAAGGCCAGTGAGTTGCAGTCAGAGATGACAGCATTTGATTCACTGGCGTTTGCAGAAGACTTGGTGAGTTCCAGACTCTGAAGTTGCCCACAGTTTTGCTAGAGGTTTGCCCTTGTTGACACAGACCCATAAAAGCCTCAGATTGTCAGGCAGCGTGTCAGAGTTGTGCCAGAGTTGTCCCAGAATTTCACACTCTTGTCAATTTCTTTGAATAACTTTCCGGTTAGTGGCATCAGTTGTTTTAAACCGTGTGTTGGGCATTTCCAATAGCAGAGGGGAAAATCTAAGTGACAATGCAGACACGTGGCTGCACTGCTGCTGCTTTACCCCAGTTCAGTCAGGTCGTGCTCTTAGGGTGGCCACTGTTTGGTAGTTTCCCAGTAGCAGAGCAGTTTCTTTAACCTCTGGTGTGTTTGAAGTGTCTTCACCTGCTTGCTGTGGTTTGGGATGGAGTTCTGGTGGGCCTGGGGCACTGACCTGAAATGGCTCTTCCGTACTTTTAGACTTGACGTGTTTGTCCTGTGGCTGGGTGGAAGAGTCACTTCAGAAGAGCTTTGAAGCAGACTTTTTTTTTCCCCTCCCTTAATATGCTCTCTTATGTTACAGCAGATCGACAGGGAGTCTGAGTGACTCTTTGGTCAAGTCTAGAGCGCTGCTGTATAAAAACTCGTCAAGTTCAATTGTTTTATTGAAGGTTTTCTTAGGGAAGTCTGGAATGGTGGATGCAGGGCTGGGCCAGGTAAGTTGTTTTATGGTGTTTGAGGAAGCTGAGGTTCTCACGCAGCGGTACTAAATACTAATCTAGCAGGACAAACTCCATGACGCAGTCTTTCACCGTTCACGTAGGTACTGATGTCTCTCAAAGTGGATTTCCACTGCAGCTGTTTTTTCTCTTGTAGCTTACCTTCATGGGCCTAAATCATTTAGAAGTGGAAGAGGATGGTGCTTCCGAGAGTGCTTCAGGTGGCTATTTGCCTAGCAACGCCTGGCATAAACTAGGACAAGAAACAGAAATGCACTTCCGAAGAGCACCTACTTTCCACTTCATGTAAGTTTGTTTAAGAAAATAGTGTATAGGGCAGCACAGGCTAATGGCCTGGGTTGGTTCTTACCTGTAAGGCCCTGGGCTTGAATAGACTTTAATCTTGGGTCATAGAGTGTCAACGAGAACTGCTCTGTGGTCTCTCTTCTTATGGTGCAGTGAACATCTTGTCTCCAAAATATTTCATAGTATTGCTCTCACTGATTTTGGTTTGGCTTGGGTAGAAAATACTACCCCTTGTGTCTGGTAGCAATAGCAAGGTGTTCTTGATTTCCCTCTTTCAGACCCAGGCCAGGAGAAGGGACCCTCTTTCCTTTAAAAGCTCCCTCTTCCCTTGTCTTTCTCTCCCTGTATGAGCAGCAGCTTATTCATGAGCAGCATATTCATGAGTAGAGGAACATCTTTTTTTTTTTCTTTTTCTTTCTTTCCCAGACAGTTAAGGAAGGTCAGTCCGTCAGGGTCTGTATCTTCTACCTGATGATCTTATCGTGAAGAAACCAGCAGTTCTTGTATGCCTGAGTTAATGGGTTGTTATTCATTATCTTTATGGCTCTGCCTTCAGAAGTCATCACCTGGCAAGTGGCCTTATGTAGAATCGGCGCCCCCATTCCTTGAGCCGAGACAACCCACTGAGTCAGAGCCTTTTGAGCTGCTGTCGGGAGACCATTGGTCGCTTGGCTTGTAGGCATCGCTCCAAGCTCTCAAAGTCAGCCTACAAGAGCAGGGTCTGGTCCAGCTAAACCATCAGCAGTAGAGCTGATGGGGTATTACTCGGTTGTCTCTGCTTTGACACTGTTCCACCCCCCAAGAAGTATCACTGTAACTGTAAGAAACTGCTGAATGTAATAACTTATTCATCCAATATCTGATATTTTATCTTAGACGCCCCACTGAGATATTTCAAATTTATGTCTGCGCTTTGGAGCGGTAAGCTCTAAACAATAAGTGTATTTTCTGATCATTTTTATGATCTTAAGACAAAACTGACTGGAGGAAGTGTGGCGTTTTTTTCTATTTAGTTGCATTTTGACATCTTAAGTAACGATGGGCTTTTGGTGGAGGACGTGTGAACTTTGGCAAAGTGTTAATTTTAAATAATAAAGCAGAGTTGTCGGTTTAGGAAAAGAACTACTGATTTCTGACTCCATCTATTCATGTTTGAGGCCTGAGTTGTTCTGTTTTCATGGTCAGTCCGTGGCTTCTGAAATTGAGCAGTCTCAACTCGCCCAAGATGGGGAGGAACGTGG
>NW_010400217.1:4409-9893 GCF_000710305.1 Buceros rhinoceros silvestris
AATTGAGTCTCAGTTCACAGCCTCTCCTTTAGGCTTCTAACTTGGTGGAGATTTAAGGCAACCAAAGTTAGGAGCCTAAGTTCCTTCTGTAGCCAATGGAGAGAGATGAGCACTTCAAGGAAGTGCCGAAATCTAGCGCGTCTGTTACACTCACGTTGAGTAAGGAGAAACGCTGGATCTCTTCTCAGGGTACTGAATGTTCTAGTGATTGACTATATTCCAAGAATTTGTGGGTGGTTGTTTTTTTTAAATAGAGCTTATTGCGAACCTGAACTTACAGAAACTAAACAATAGACAGATAAGAGGTAAATACTGTATGGAGCGAGTTTTCAGTCAGAAAACTCTGTAATAAATTACATGGAGGTGTTGGAGGATATGAACCACATACCCGGTTCCGTTTCTCAAATAGTTTTAAGAAAAGTAGACCTAAAAGTTTTCAGTTAAAAAAAAAGTTGGAATAATTGCACTGAATTTTATACATCTGTGGATAATTCTGGTCTGAGAATTCTGCCAGTATGTCTTGGGAGCAACCTCTGGAGGTGGTTGTTTCCAGCACTCTTTAACTGTGATGAGGCTTTATCTTGGGGTATCGGCCATTGCTTTCACTGCTGGCAGTTCACCAGCTGCTCAGCGGATAGATTTCTTGGCGCGCAGTGTAAAACGTATTTCCATATCGATGTTCTCTGTATTTTGGTTAGGTTGGGATCTTTCAAGTCAGATCCCCCTGTACCGAGGCAGCGGATTGAGAGGCAGAGAAAGGCCACAGGAAGAGAAGAAAAACGGGCAATGCCAGCTCAGGTTTGTGAAGCCTTATCTTTATTAGCGGTTCGTTATGGCATCATTGCTCCAAAGGACTTCAAAACTTTTCTGTTCATGTTGGTTCAGGTTTGTAGTTACGGCCTGTGTCGTACTAAAGGATTCAGACGTCCTCATTAGGCTTCTTGATTTGTTTCGTGTGGACTGCAGTATTCTCCTGAGTGAGAGGAAGTGGGACTTGCAGGCTGATTTCAGGATATTCGGGAAATAGGATTTACAGACTGATTTTTTTCGAGTTCAAATTAGCTTATTTGCTCTGATGCTCGTTACTTTGAAAGGAATTAAAACAACTTCTTTACACGAGTGTGTTTTCAGCTTTTTTTAGGAAGTGTCTAACAGTGTGAGGCATCTGCACAGGAACGTGGGTTACAATAGCCAACTGTTAGCTCACTTAACGACTATGTTCCCTGCTTTCTGTTCCCCTATTCCTTCTGCCTTACTCTGGCTGAGGGGCCAAAGTCTGAGGACACGTAGAGAGGCTGACATCTGAAACTTTGAAAAAATAAATCCTGTTGTGGGGAACCTGCGGCTGGTCATGCCAGGACGTAGAGGCAGAAGGTTGAGGAAGACCTTTTACCCACAGCCTGCTTCACGAGAATCCAAGCAGTGGGAGAAATGACTGGGATGCGGTTTGTACTGAGAAGAGGAGGAGCAGGGGGGTTGAGAGAACCGCTTCTAGAAGTGCGTGACTGCTCTTTGTGGTTTGCTTGGGTGAACGCTGACAATCGGCTTACGTGTTAACCTGCGTTAGGTAGAGGTTACGCGTGTTTGTACGGTTCCATGTGGAATTTTCGCCAGGTGGTCAAGGGGCAGGTGTTAGCAAACAGGAACAGCGGACAGGGTGCTGCAGGCTGTACTTGAACAGTGAATTTGGGACTCTGCTGATCACAGCACTTGAAGGACGATTCGGAGCACCCTGCTTTGCAGAGAGTGGATAATCTGTATAATTGTGTCCTTTGACCACGTCAAACTACATACTATGATGTTTCTTACACACAAACATAGGTGACTTTTCTGAAACAAAGACCTCAGAGAACTGCCCTTTGGCACCCGTAAATAAACCTCTTCAGTAATCTCACAGACCGTGTATGACTAGGGGTGACCTGGTGCCACAGAGCTACCGGAAGGTACGAGCAGACCTGCACATAGGCTCCCAGCGTGCAAACTGTGGCCTTCCAGGTCGATATTGTAGGGTGGGAATTAATTCCTAAAGCTCTTGGAAAGTTGTCTCGTGTTTGCACAGGTGTGTCTGTAACTGTGCCTGTGCGGTGTAGGGGGACAGATTTATGTCCTGTGTTCATAAAAGGCCCTTTCCATATTCTCATCCTACAATGGTGGTTGTTGGAGGCGAAACGCTGTTTCTTTCTTCCAGTTAAAAAAGATGGAAGAGTCTCACCAGGAAGCGACTGAAAAAGAAGTAGAGAGGATTTTGAGACTGTTACAAACCCATTTTAAAAATGATCGTAAGTACAATTCAGTTAAGCTTTTAAAGCATTAATTTGACAAAATGAATACCCTTAATCTGCCACAATTAGGAGTGGCTGAACTACAGAAAGAAAATTAGGTGGAGGCTGCAAGTAGAAATCTTTGTGTTGAAGGGTCTACACCGACTGTGTGGTTTTTAGGAACGCTAATCGGTTGCTGTTTGATGGCAAAGTAAATGCAAATCCTGCCCTCTCCCTCTTGGTAGAAAATACCATTTTTTGAGAAGGCAGTGACATAGTCCCTGTGTACGTGTGTGCCTGTGGCAAAGGAGGGAAGAGAAGAGTCTCTAGAAACGCCGTTTCTTTCTGCAGACAGCTGGAGCTCAGCACTGTGACAGTTCCATTGGTGTGAGCCTTCCCTTAGCCTTTCGAAGGGGTTTGTGTTCACACGATGCCTCGGGGCACACCAGCACCTTGCTGGCTGTTTTAACAAACCCCTCTTTGTGCCCCCAGCCAACACTCCGATCTCCTTCTTCGAGTTTGTGATTGACCCAAACTCTTTTGCACGCTCCGTGGAAAACATCTTCCATGTTTCCTTCCTTATAAGGGTAAGACACGACGAGTTCTTGAGATCTTATTATAGATACTGGAATGATCTGGAAATAGCCGTTTGTTGAGTTTATGGCTTCAGTGTTGACAGATGAGGATTTAAGCTTTGGAATTCTAGTTTCTACGGTCTGATACTTTCGTAGTTGAATAAAAAGAAAACAGTGGACAGACTACTGGGGTTTTTTTAATTGGGTTTTTCCACAGCAGTCAGTTTGCCAACAAAACAATAGTACAATTCTTCTGTGAATGTGCTTTCCATAGAGGGATTCTAGCTCACAGTATTTTAGGTTATAGAAGAGTAGTCATAGAGTATTTGAGTTAATATCGGAGTATCTGAGAGTCAGGAGTTACTGATGTTGGAGGAAGGTAGTGCAGTGTTTTACGTTCTTTTTGGATCTGTAGATTTGCTTTTCAGACTGTACTTAGTTTGTCTAATAAACAAAATGAATCTGGGAAAAGACAAAAACTTAGAAATAAGTTTTGACTAAATTCAGGTTTATAGTGGTGTGATTACGAAGGATTAACTCAAGTATATTCAACGAATAATTTTTAATAAAATAGAATTTTTTATAGGACAGTTTGTTTACATCAGCTGCATTCTTTAAGTGCTGTATTTAAATATTTTTCCTTATTTGATATGTCAATTGAGATTCTTTATCAATATACGTACCTTCTTATGATTTACGTAATATATTAATGATGAAGGTGAAACCTCAGTGCATTACCCTACCTAGGGAGCTCTAATTTCTAAAACTTTAAATCCTACTGTCTTTTAGGATGGTTTTGCAAGATTGAAGCTGGACGATGATAAATTGCCAATAATAGGTAAAATCTAACTTTAAAAGACTCTAATAGTTTTCTGTTACAACATTGAAAAGTAGCTGCATCTTCTGTGGTCACAAAGTTTCCGGTATATTTTTAGCTGCAAGAGTAGAGATTTGGGGATAGGCAGTGGCCCTAAGGCACGAAGGAGATTTGTGAGAGGATCCAGGAGGGTTTGAGTGTCTTTACATACCAAGACATGGAGAAGGGCCGTGGTGCTGCTCTATACAAACCAGTTCTAGCCATTGAGTTAAAAGGTTGTTACCTTCCTTTCAAGTGCTATTTTTGCCAATAAACATATGAACGTTTTAACGCTTTGCTGAGAAAAGATACTTTGGTGTGCAAGAGAACTCCTCTGTTGGAGCTGGGAAGTGCTGCAGCTTCAGAAGAGTTGAGCGGGAAATGCCACCCTGCGGATGAGGCCCCTGGCTTTCATCCCACAGGAGAACAATGGGATTAAGACATGGTGGGACTAAATACTCGGGCCCTTCTGGGACTCGGAGAAATGCCAGTTCCTAGATTTTTAAGAGGGAAGACTGCAGACATTTCTTTAGTGTTTGGTACAGGCTATCGATAGAGGGTTGCTTAGTGGAGCATGTGAAAGTGATTTGAAGCTTTTGTGTTCCTGGAGGAAACTGACTCTGCAAGTGTAAAGATGGAAAATACTGTATTTTGAACAGAGCCTGTGACAGACGGTGAGGGAGGGGAGAACGACCGCAGTGCTGGAGCACGGGGCCAGGTTGTCATCTCGCTGAACCAGCAGGAGTGGAAGGTATAACAGACAGCGGTGATACTTCTGGTTAATTTTGCAGCGGAGGGATGTGTCCCAGAGCTGTGCTGTTGTGTGCTCCGATGGGAGAGGTGTGCCTGGAGGTACCGTCACTACGTTTAATTTTATGGATTGAGAACAAGCACAAATCTAATGAATGCTTTGAACTGCAAGGAAATGGAGAACTGGGGTAGCAGTTCCATCGCTGACCCATGCAGCCAGCTCTGTGTAAGAGCTTTTTAAGTGGTGTGGTGACTTGCCTTTACTGTTTTGTGGGGACTGCGTAAATGTGCAGTCTGAGCCTTCCCTTGCCTCTCATTCCAGCTTCATTCCCTCCTTCTGGAGGGGAAATTCTCCCGACAATTTCCTCACCGTTTGCTGTGTGTAATAAATCATGAACAAAAAGTAGTTTTTAGCACGTACAACTGCTCACCTTTGTCCCTCACACAAAATGTGCAGAAGAAACTTGGTAATTTGAAATAGTGCTTTTGTGTGATAAGCTTCCTCACCTGCCTGGTGATAACTGCAGTTAAACTGAAATAGTTCCATTCTTGTCACTCACACACTCTTGTCTCGTCACTAGGAGATTGTGGAAACGTTTGAAATCACAGAGCCCATGATTCCCCCTCCTTGCAGCGGAAATGAGGATGAGATGGACACAGCTTAATCCTCTGAGTAAGTTATTTTAATAAAGCAGCCCAAGTGTGTGCACGAGCTCCTTGTGCGTGGGGAGCAACTGCAGGGAAACCGCCTGTGACTTATAAACTGGAAAAACTGTGAGGAGGGTAAACTGTCAGTGTCTGGAATGCCTCTGTGTTCCGGAGGTCTCAGTGGAACAACATGTAATCTAGTCTTCTCTGCAGTAATCCGTTAAAAACCCTTATTTTGATGTTGGATGGTCAGATAAGTGATACACCCGAGCTAATTCTTGCAGTTTTATCCTGGGAATACTGTGAAGAACCGTGGCTGAGTTTTTGTACTTCCTCTTACCCTAAGGACAGCTGATGTTGACAGAGCATCTGAGGAAGGGCTGCGGGAAGCAGG
>NW_010400217.1:9977-10673 GCF_000710305.1 Buceros rhinoceros silvestris
AGTAATTGACCACAGCCTTAAAATCCTTTAACCGACAGGACTGAATTCTTTTATTGTCACAGGTGGTTAAGTTCCAAATCTTAATGCAAATTGTCTAACTGTTTTCTCTTTCTTTTCTTTCCCCCAGGTGCCTTAAAGAAAATATTTCAAAAATGTTTCCTTTGGAAAAGATGTTATATGTTTATATTGTCAAATTAGATTTATTTTTATTGGAACATCTCAACAGTTGAGGTGTCTTGTTTATACTTGTTTATACTTGTTGCAAGGTTATGACCATATTATTTAAAGTTTCTGTTATATAAAGTAGTAAAGCAAATAAAGTTTACAGACACTTCGAGCTTTCAGAAAATAGGAATCTCTCCGCCTCTTTGATCCCTTGTCTCTCCTGAGTAGCAGCCTGCAAGTGGCATTACATCTCTGCTGTGATTGTCTTGGGTGTAGCAGGAGAAGGCGATGCTGTCTTCCTGTTCTTACTCTGCTGGAGCGCGGGGGTTGAGTTTGGAAATTTGGTGACAGATAAAACCTCCCCCCTTTCCTTTTTGACTTGGTTTTGTAACTTTGGCAGGAGAGCTCGGGTAGGCCATGAGATGTTTTTCAGAAGAAATAGTCTAGCTCCCTCTCCAGAAGATGCTCTTTGGAGGAGCAGGCTCCCCGGGCTGTGGGGGATCTCTCGTTACCTCTAAGGAGGCAGCTGCG
>NW_010400218.1:0-219 GCF_000710305.1 Buceros rhinoceros silvestris
CTCCACCGTGTCTGTCTGCCCCGGCACTGCCCACCCCGGCACAGCTGGCCCCTACCAGTGGCACCCATGGGTGACAACGTGCCCATGGGTGACGAGGTGCCCATGTGTGACAGGGTGCCCATGGGTGCGTTCCCATGTGCGTGTGCCTGGGGGTCCCCAAGGCAGAAGGTGTCAGTCCCCAGGGCAGGAGCTGCCCCGGGGCCGATGAGATGTCCCCGG
>NW_010400218.1:469-808 GCF_000710305.1 Buceros rhinoceros silvestris
GCACCCCAGCCATGCCACGGGTGGCTGCACCAGGCTCTCTCCCGCCCCCCCGCAGGACCTGGGTCACCCGAGAGCTGCTCTTGGCTGTGGCAATGGGCCTTGTCCCCACACCCATCCCTCCTGGGGACCCCCCTAGTGTCCCCTGGCAGATGAGGGGGCAGGGAGTGGAGATGAGGATGGTGGGCAGGGGATGCCCAGCTCGGTGCCAGGGCGTGCTGCCTCCACCCCTCTGCCCTCGCTGCCTCCCGGCTCTCCAGCACCCCACCAGGGCCGTTCACCCCGCCTGGCCCTCTCTGAAACACAGCGGGCGACACCCTGCCCCACCCCCCCCCGCCCCTC
>NW_010400219.1:0-7323 GCF_000710305.1 Buceros rhinoceros silvestris
TTAACTAGGGGTGGCGGGTGCACGGGTTAATACAAAGTGCCACGGTTAGCGTTTCGCGGGGAGCAGGTGAAGGAGCAATACTTGCTGTTACTGTTGTTAGCCCACTTCAGGAATACCCACAGGGAGCCAGTGTGTTGTGTGGCAACTTCTTCACTTGCTTCATGATTTGGAACACAGCTCTGAAAGGAGTTCTTAATCTACCTAGGACCTCGTGGAAATACTGGATTGGTTATGTAGTTTTAATAAAACGGTGATGTGTAGTAATATGCCAAAGGTGTGAGTTTGCCTGTGCTGTTCTGGGTTTTTTGGAAAACTTTGAAATGCAGAAAAATTTGTTAACCTTAAACACAAATGTCAGGAGGCTGATTTCACTCTGCAGATAGGCTTTCCTGGAGTACAGGAATTAAATGTCTGGGCAGTTTTCAGTTTCAGTGAATTTTTGGGTAGACATCTTGGAACACTGCTTGCTAGTCTGTTTTAAAATAGATGCTATATTTGGTGTGGGCTGATGACTTAGAAATTAGCAGAAATTTGGATCTGTGGTCAAAGGAATTACTTAATTTCTTTAAGCAGAAGAGTCATTGAAAACTGGTCTCAGAAGACTAAAATGTGAATTTGTCCATATTAATGCAAGTACTTCATTAATTTTTTTATAGGTGGCTCATGCTGTTTATATTAAATACCCCAAACTTCTATTCAGAGCTCCTTTTCATTACTGAAGTTGTTTTCCCTAGTTGCTTCTTGTAATTGTCTTGTATTTAAGTAGTTTTATAAGTAGATTTATTATTTTTTTCCTAAGTAGTCTTTTGTTGAAATCTTTATGACCAGCATGGGAGAGAAATTTGATTCTTCAAGATTAGCCACCCTGGTTAAAATTTAAAAGAATTTGCTTGGGTAAAACAAGAAGAATTGGTCTTCACTGCTGTTTTACCTTATTAAAAGCAAATAAGTTGTTATTTTAATACTTAAGCAATTTTGGCGTATGATCTTAGGCAAAATCTGTCATTTTTTTAGGTAGTAAGTTGTACTAAATGTTAAGTCTTATTCTGCCTTCAGTCTTCACTTAGAGCTTCTTTACAAGAGATCCAGTCAGATTTGTGAGTGAAAAAGAAGCACTCGGTATGATGTGGCTGCAAGGGGAATTCTGAACAAACCAGCTGATGTTGCTGATACTGTGACACTCCTGTCAGGAGTGACCTCAGTAATTTCCAGAGAACAACAAAGGAAAGGAAGGGCAAGAAGCTATGTTTGAGACATATCTGCTGTTTAGTTCTTGGTTCTGAAACAAGTATTTCATACTTTACTTTTGCAGCAGCCTACTGCTTCCCAGGATCTGACTTAGGCTGATAAAACATCAGGGGAAAGGTTAGATGTTTTAAAGCAAAGGGGGACATGGTTTAAGTCTGGTGTTCTTGAGTTTATCTGTAATCACTGCTTTGTGTTCCCTATTTGTCTCAGTATTACAGCTTTGCTTCATGTTTTCTCTGTATTTCGCTAACTGAAGTTGGGCCTCATTGGTCACTTCTGCTTGAGAGTAAGACTTTCTAGCCAACATAGCTGGGATAAAACAATCCTTAGGGTATGTTCAGTATAAATATAAAATACATATGAAATAAAGAAGTCCCAGCCTCTCCTGCTGTCATTCAATTCAAACTTGAATTTTTCTTTAGCATATCATTAATTTTGTTGCTCAAGTTGAATTTATCAGAGCTGTGAATTGTATTTGTCACCCTTTGATACAAGAGTAACTGTGGCACGTAGGAATTCTCTTCCATACTTGCAGATACAGAGTTTCTTCTAGAGGAGTCCATTCATGCCAAATTCCCTACTGGAAGTCAGATGCTACTTCCTGAATTTAGATTTCAAATCCATCGTGTGTGTGATCTGGCAGTGCAGAGAGAGCCTTCTCTGACAGATCATGTGGCCTGGTTTGTTTTCAGTTGGTGTGAACAGAACCTTTGGATTAGCCTTACACGGTGTCACGTGGCAGCATAAGTTGAGTTGTTCTTGCACCCTGCAACTCTTCCCAGTTCTGTAGAGTGCTGTCCATCTTTGCTGGTGCAGATATGTGTTTGGCCATGCTATAAGCTAAAACGCTAGCTGCACAGTCATTTGGATGTGCTTCCTGTTCATTTTGCAGAGGTATCATGCTAGGGGATAGGATCATCTTGCTGAAAACTTGGTGTGCTGCTTCAGGGAGCTGAGAGCAACCCAGAGAAGGGGACAGGCTGGTGATGGTCTTTAACATTGATACTGCCTCTAAAGTCATGAACAGACTAAGTGTGTCAGAGGATGGACTGAGTGCTCCTTGAATACGGATTCCTGTATTTTCTACTTGGGCATTTCAATAGCTCACTGCAGTTAAGAAATTTTAGAGGAAATGGGTTGTGGCCTTTGCATTTGATCCATACTTGTCCTTTGTATGACACTGTCTTCATCTGTCATGGTTCTTTTGGGTCCTCCACTTAAGTGCACTCCACTGGACATTTCTACTTATGTAAAATAGTCATTGATTGCATACCTAATTCGTAAATGTAACTATCTCACACTCTTTTGCTATAGAGAGCATTTTCTTGTATGGCCATAAGTCTCATGCCAGTCCGTGTTCTGTACTTGTCTCCATCACACCATGGGCATCTGCTCACACCAGGGGCATCTGCTCTCACCAGGGTGTCTGCATACGCAGAGTCCAGCTACATGTGATAAGAGTTCTCCAAATGCTTACTAACATGGTTGGTAGGGTTAAGTGAGGGTGGCTTAACTGTAGTTTCTGTCAGATCCATTGCTGTTCATGTGAACAATCTGTGCATTTTTATGCTGACTTTTCGCTTCTTCCATTGACATCCTGGAGTGTCCTTTCCCTTCCTTCAGGAGTGTCAGGGTTCTTGTATCAATCTGTACGAGATAGCTGAGGGACTGAGATCGTCCTTGTTGATTCAGTGATGAATGTAGCCTGCACACTTAACCTTGAGGAAGAGTGTGCAGAGTGAGTGATCACAGCAGGCTGAACAGTAGTTTTCAGAAGTTTCTTGTTTCTTGCTTCTGAAAGCTGGCATATTTGCACGGACAACCAACCTTCCAAGTTTCTTTTTCAAATGCTAAATGCCGCTGGCTTTTATTTTTGCCTATGCTGGACGAAGTACCTCTTCTAATAGACCTTATGCTTGTTACCTGCTAATGGTGACACTTAAAGGTGACGAACAAGTAAATATGGGATATTTGTTGATCTCCACCTGTATTATGGAAGGAATAACACCTGGTCACTGGGCTGTGAGAGTATTCATTGAGAGACTGCTGATGCCAAAGATGGTCAATGAGTTATAGACACTGATTTCTTAATTCTGTCTAGTAATGCTGCTCCAATTAGAGGATAAACTGATACTGAGAATAGCATGTCTTGTGACATGCACTGGCAAGTTCCAAAATTGAAAAGAAAGTGGAATTTTTTTGAAAACTGTAAATTGTACAGTTGTGATAGCCTTGTAGCTAGCTAATTGGAGAGGTCTGTTTGCTGTGTGCTGAATGAATGTCTAATATTACTACCTTTTAGAGCACAAATGAAAGGCGGGATGATGATTTGATAGCTAAGATACTGATAAAACTGCTTGTGTGCTTAAAAATTATGCAGTCTTTAAATATAAACATTTTTTTCCTTGAATGTTTCCATTGAAACTTTTTTGTAAAAGCAGTAGCAGAAAGGATTGTAGCAGACCAGCTATTGTTGACAAAGTTAAAAGAGATTATATAAAAATAAAGAACATCTATTCTGCAGATTCTTCTATGAAAAGAGATAACTTCTTCATCTTATGGTGATCTGTGGAACAAAACCTGATACTTTTCAATCTCTTGTAAGGTTGAAAGAATAAAGGGAGTTTTACGTGACATGCTTGGTTAGATTAGATAATGTTTTTAAGGGTTTTTAGAGTGTTAAAAATCAGTTGACAACTTCAGTAGTAGTTGCTACTGCCATTCAATGCGTAGTGTAAGATCTCTACAAATACTCCACTGCCAGTAAGTGAGACTTTAATTTGCTTCGAGTGCTGCTGTTGAGTTTTGTAGTTGAATCGTAAATACAAAATCACGAATCAGTGTCCTATTTTAGCTTTATTTAATTTTCTAGAACAGAGATCATACCAACAGAAAAATAATCTTTAAAAGTTTTGGGTATTTCTCTCCTGGTAAGCCATTAAGTGGGAGAAACCAGATAGAAATATTCCTCTATTAGTCTTTTCAATGACTTATTTTGAAACACATTGTATTTGAATTATTCTGTTTCTTGATACTTGCGCGAAAGTTAATAGCGTCAGGAAAATCACTTTATGCCACAATTACTGTTTAAAATTAGTTTTCATCTTCAGCAACTAATTCAACTGCAGACTGAGAAACTTTTGAACATGCTATGGTTTTCTCTTTAATTCTTAAGTATAATTGCTGTTCTATGAAGCACAGGCTAAGTCTTTAATTTAATGTGAAATGGAGCACTGGTATCTTGGGTCAGGGTCTTGTCAGTGGAAGGCACTGGTGGCATGGAGTGAGCAACACTTTTCCTTCATATTTCCAGCATATTGAGGGATGTGCTGCCTGCTCAGGTATGCTAATTGTAAATGTGTTTGAAACCTTTTTGGTGTTACTGCTTTAGCCTGACAAATATGCAGCAAAAGCTGAGAATAAGTGGTGAAATAGTGTTTCAGTGTGTGTGAAGTTCTCCTGCAGAAGAACCAGGAAGTTGATATCCTCAAGTAAACATGTAAAAATGGAGATTTTGCTATTTATGTTAATATCCTAATGAGCAGAAGATTGTGAGATGCTTGCCAACTCTTTAAATATCACTTGTCTCTCATGAAACACATTGACTTTGTCATGGTGATTCCTGTACGGAGTAGTTGAGGGAAATTCCAGAAAACGGCTTCTCAGTACAGAGGTAATAGAGAAGGTACAGTGGAACTTATATGCTCTTTTAGCTTCACTTTCCTGGAAACTTTGAATAAATGACAAGTTTATAAGACACTCATGAGTATGTTTAGTCCTGATTTTGAATCTGTATAATGGATTTTTTTCACACTATGTAGTTTTACTTGTCCCTTGGTTTAAAAAAAGCCACTCTGAGAATAGTCACGGATTTTTCTTCCTCCTGTGTAGGTTAGGACTGTGACTTTCAGTTCTTGCACCATCAAGTCTTTAAGGCTGTTTGGTATGTGTTATTGTTAATCCTAGTGTTTTTTTTAATTCTGATTTTTCCTCTCAATACAACAGTATTTTGCAAATAAGACAAAATGAATGTTTCTTGTGATGTTCCACTTTGTCCAGCCGTGCTGCCTTTAGAAGGAAGTTGCAGGTGGTTAGGGCAAATGTTCTTTATGCTGAAAAAAGGCTATAAAAATCAGAATTGGGATATATAGAAGGAAATACCCTGAAATATCACTAAAAAAAATATTACTTCTGGTTCTCCTTTGCTTAACTATCCATGTACACTTCACAACTTTCCAAATGCTTTTGTTGCTTGTTTTAAATATGAAGCTGAACAATTGAGAAAAAAACAAGTGTAGGGATGTGTGAAAAGCAGGGAACAAGTCATTTCTTAGTCAGAAAGGTAGCAACAAGTTACAGAATTTAATTTCTTCAGAGTTTAAAAAGATGTCATGAATTGAAGCTATATAGATGACTTGTTATAATCTGCATTCTGTCAAAGTGAAACTTGTCTGTCATGGAAGTACCAAAAAAATTTGCTGCTTTAGACTTCAAGGCTCCTTAAATATTTTGAGTGTGGACAGGAAGTAGTACAGTTTACCAAGCTTATATGTAAAATTTTATTCTCTCTGCAACTCCTAGATTCACAGGATGTTGGCAGTGTATTAAATGCTAATTTTTGGATGGATGTAATTCATAAAACTCTGGGCAGCAGAGGCATAATGAACACAAGTTTCTTTAGATTTGCTGACAGATATTTGTAGATAGTGTGAAGGGAGGAGAGCTCACATCAAGTCAAAGGGAAGTAGTAATGGCCTGTGATGTAAAGGAAGAATTGACATGTGTGAGGCAGATCTGAAAGTAGGGAATAAAGGATAGTGCTCTAAAGAACTGAAGCACTCTGACCTATCAGGTTTCCAGCTCACATTTCTGTTACTCTAAATATACAGATTTTTTTCAGCATAAAGCTGGTTTATAAAGCTGATGTTTCTTGGGTGTAGCACTTTCTGCTTGCAGGGGAGCTTTGAAAGTTTCAAGGTGTTCTGCCTCTCCTCAAGGATATGGGAAAAAGTCCAGATCTTTGAGTTTGAGCCATGCTTCATTTCTGAGGCAGTTTTATCTTATTAGGACTTTGCACTTGGCAGAAATGAATGACTGGACTTCAAAAATATGGTTAATAAATGCTTGGCAACCATGACAAAGCATCCTTTGTTTTGATTAAGGATGTTGCTTGTACTCTGGTGGAAAAACATCTGTCTGCTTTCAGGTAAGATGCACTGTAACTTGTAGCCCAGGCTGGCATTACAGTGTTTCAATCAAGTTATAATTGAAACATAAGCTACTCTATATGGAAGTGAATTTCATTAGTATTTGGGAGGGGAGTGGACAGGTAGTAATAAACAGGAAGTTATTCACACCATCCCTTTCTCATCACTAGTTAAGTGTGTAATTAATGCATTACAGTAGCAAGGAGTTTTATGTTGTTGTTGATGTCCTTGTTTTGATTCTTCTCTAGCTGACAGAAAGGAAAACTGTCATTTCACTGAAACGATTTGTCTGAAAAAACAACGTGAAGATGGGAAAAATAGGAACAGGATTAAAAAAAAGTTTTAAATTAAATTTGATTTATGGCGCAGTGAACTTACTTGATATTATGTCATGTCTAGGTTTTGGTTTGAGCAAGAACACAGATCTCTTGATGGGAAAAGAAGGGGTCTTCTAATCTTTATTAGGAGAGATTGAGGATGATGAAGTACTGACAGGAACAATGTCCATGGGCTATGATGGTATAAGGATGAGTGCTTACCATTAAAGCAAATGAGGTAGGGTTAGTTCCTAATGCAAGGGAAGTAATCAGATGATCTCATTGTGGGCTAGGAAGGTGAGGCTGGTAAGCTTTGTGCTCTGGTGTGTTTCTCTGGGTCTGCTATATGGGGCAAGACTGATTCCAAGACTGACTGTTGTACTTTGAGTACTCTGAGTTCGTGTGGTGGTGTTCTGTAGTGAACCTCTTATGTGCAAGTTTGTGCAAACAGAAAAGAAAGAAAACCAATTTTCTTCTGCCATAATTTCTGTGGCAGAAAATAATTATCTCAGACCATTTTTGAGAGCTTGGACTGTGTTCTGAAAATGGGA
>NW_010400219.1:7474-17139 GCF_000710305.1 Buceros rhinoceros silvestris
CAAATGTGTCTTTCGAGGCAAGAGCTTGGATGGGTATGTACGTGAATACACATGGTAACCTGTATGGGGAAATGCTAAAATTATTTTGCTGATATAAAAAGCTTCTTAAAACTGACTTAGAACCATCTACAGATGTTTATGGAGTGGAAAAATAACCCAAATAAAATTATGTTCTTCCAACATTCCTAAGAAAGAGACCAAAACAGTCCTCTTGCTCTTATCCTTCATTTCGTATTTGCCTCAGCTGATTCTACTACACAAGTGTTTGTTCATACAGGTGTGTTGGTATAGGGGTGTGGTCCTTGAGTGACGTGGCTTGTTGACTGTGAAATCCTTGGTGTGGCTATATTTAAACAGGTGAAACTGCCTTTTTTTTTAATTTTTGCAAATTATTTTACAAACTGCATCAGTCAAAAGGCCTGCTGTTACGGCAAAGGGGAAATTATGCCAGAAAGTTGTCCCTATTCAGGGTCTATTAAAACTATTTTAATAAACTAGTTCTACAAGGAAGCCAGCATCAAAACCTAAATGAAGCTGCTTTTATTAATGAAGCAGGAGGACTAGTTTTGCCTTTTGTGAAAGAATTGTTTTCATCAATAACAGGTAGTTTAGAAAGTGCTTTCACAACTTACTGTACCTCCTTTGGTATCCCAGAAAATCCATAATTTTAAATTGGCATCAGCTGTAGTGCTACAGTATTTGTGAACCAGCCGCTACTTGGAATAAGCAGTGTTGTATGGAACTGAATCGTGTTCAGATGAAAAAAATGATAGAATTATAAATGCATTTAAACATGGTGTTTTAACAGGTGTATAGCTGAGGTTACAGGCCATAGCAGTGAAATTCTTTGTAAAGTGGGTGCAAGGAAGTAGGAATTGAACCAGGCACGATACCACTGGCTTTTGTTTGGATTTCCGAGAAGTTTAATGAACTTAATTATGTGTTTTGCATTTTCATTACTTGATTTTAAGGTACAATTGCTGAAGTGCATCTTTTAAGCTACTTGTATACTTCCAAGCTATTGCTATTTCAGTAGTTTCTTCCTTCGACTTGCTATTTGAATATCTTTGTGTGAATTGTGAGATCCTACTGCATAAGTCTTGCTAAGAGCTCTGGTAAGCCATGTCACCACAGAAATGGCCTTAAAGAAGACTCTATTCATTACTTTTGCTTTTGTTAACCCATGCTATGAAAACATAGTAATTAAACCAACTATTATACTAATACACAAGTTGAGTCTTGTCAGCTTTAAATTTGGCCTCAGAAAAATCTGAGTTTGGATACTTTGTATGCAGATTTCACTGGATTTCCAGATAATGTCAGTTATGCTTCACTTAGTCATAGCTGTGCTTCAGCCTGAGCAGTGCTTGTATTAACTTTTGTTGATAATGAGAATTTATAAGTTTTAAATGGCTTGCTTTGCTCAGAATGTTCACTTGGCACTGCTAAGCCAAAATGAACAGTTTTGCTTTTCAGTGGCTATTGAAATTTACAACCAGTATGTGTTTGGAAGTAGTTATGAAGCTGAATATAAAATTCTTTGGATTCCTAGCTAGCAACTAAGATGACTGAAATTAATTTTTTTTTGTTGGAAATGAAATTAATTTAAATGCAACAAACATTACTTGAACTGTAGAAACATTTCTGAGGTGGTTGTAAAGTTGTGATTCTGAATATTTAAAAAAAGGCTTTTCCATCAAGAAATGAACTTGTGTAGTTTTCAGAAATGTGGTTGAGTTTTAGGGATGACTCAAGATTATTTGTGAACTGAGAAAATTTCAGGGCAACTGTGAATGTGTCATAGAGTTTTGGGAGGACTGTGTGATTGGTACTTCTGTGAAAATTTGAATTCTTTTTTTTGAAGACTTACTGTAATATTTTTTTCGTTTGGGTAAACTAATTCCTTCTCTTACTGCTTTGTACTCAGTGTCAGCAAGATTGATCATAGTGCTAGTATGCAACTTGGTCTGTATAGTAAGCATTTCCTACATTAGAGGAAAAGTTTATAGAAAGCTTATTAGACCAGTTGAAGTAGTTGGAAAAGCAGCAATGCTTCTAGAGGCCTTCTTCAAAGTTTGGATCAGCTTGGTTGGTAATCAGATACATGTTTGAAAAAAATGGTGGATTGGATTGATTTGATGAGTTAGTTCTGATGCATAAAAGCTTTCACACGTATAATTTCCAGGAGGACATTTGAATGAAGCATACTTATATTCTGGAGTGCATGTATGTAGGTCTGTGGACAGTTGTATTTATAGAGGTACTAGCAAGGTGTATACTTAAAATGCGGAGTAGGTTTGCCCCATTCCAGCTGTGGTAGAACCCTTGGCAGTGTACATAACTGACCTGGGCTTGCAGATAACTGTTCAGTAATCTGAGGTGCCTGTGTTACTGTTTTGCTCTTGACTGCCTTTCAGAAGATTAACTGTGCAGCAATTTTGTGTATTAGAAATTTGTCCTGACCTGAAACCCCTCATTTTGTAAACTGAAGGATATATTTTCAAGATACAGCTTGTAGGATTACTAGAATAAAACAAAATAAATATTTATCAAGATGAATGTAAAGACTTTCTTCTGTAGGGCCAGCAGTACTTTCATGGTATAGAAGGTCCTCCCATCATGTGGGATCTGTTTAGGACAAAGATGTGGACGCAGTAGCTCTGTGGAGCAGTGACTGGTGTGCACTGGTGTAGGGGCTTGCAACTCATTGGGACAGTGTACTCTTACACCCAGGGCATGTCTGTGGATGTGGATAGGGAACTGGTTGTGAAGAGCAGTCAAAAACCATGGTCTCCCAGCACTCAGCTTCAGTGGAAGATTATCAGAAGATGATTATCAGTCTTCAGTGGTAGACTTAGAGATTATCTTGACTGTTTCACCAGCTGTATGAATCAGTAAACAGTAGTCATATCTGATCAGCACTGTCCAGAACCATATTTCTCTTGCATATGGTTTCATTCAGAAAGGAGAAAAGTGCCTTCAGGTAATACACTAAGATGGCAGTAAGAGTGGACTTCATTCTGTCTCCCATCAGTGCACAAAATGCTGATTGTAATTGCTGACCAGAACACTTTTACTGGGCCCTTTAGAATAGCTAAAGGAACTTCCTGTTGTGAGAAGTGTTGTGCACCTGATTTTACAGCACTAATCAAAATAAATGGATAAGCAAAATGCATGCAAAGGTAATGTATGGTGCAACTGAACTGCAGCTCTTGCTGTCTGTTGTTTTTTGTCTGTTTTTGTGTATAATTCCCCTTTAGATATTAAAAACAAAGGCAATATCCAGGAACCTGTTGTTTATTCATTTCATTCTCTGGATGCTACTGGCAGAGTAACAAGACGTATGGCCATTACAATCCAGGAGTCTTGGAGAATACTGTGATGCTCAACTGCTGTGTAAAACTTTTGAGAGTACTTCTTGAAAAGCCTGAACACAAATACTATGTTCACTTCAGCCTCATGTTAATATTCCTCATCCACAGAGAATGTGTTGGGTTCTGATATGACTGTACTGATTTGGATCCAGCATCTTTTTTAAAAAAGTGCCTTGTCAACTTGTTTCTGGTCTGTGATGGTTCGTTCTTCAGTTATCCTATTGTCTTAGTCTTTTTGACTAGTAAAATTTTGTAGTTCATTGACATCTGTGCTTATTCTCCTCATGGTTGCTAGAGAGAACGTTGTTATGTAGTTCAATGAAAATAAAATTTGTATTAAAGGAGTAGAAAGCCAAATCATTGAAGTTTGTCACTTTGGCTGTGACTCTTCTGGAAATACTCTGCTCCAGAACTACACTGTTGGTGTAACCAACAGTGGATTACATTCGCAGAAGAAATGAAAGTGATACCAGGATCTCTAAATGGAGTAAACTATACAAATATGTTCTTTTGATGGGGTTAGATTAAAATGAGCAACTGAGGAAACTTACTAGACCTGTAACTTTTTCTCAATCTTTTTTACTTTGTAGAAATTTGCACAGTGTTCTTGAGCAAACTGGTAGCAAATTGATGAAATAGATATTCTGTCAAAATGAGTTGGAAGGAAAAGAATGGCATATGGAATGACAAATTCCAATTTAGTAACAGTATCACCCTTATTGGAAGTGAGTGGTGCTTCAGTGCTTGAAAATGTGTTTTGCTTTTAATATGAAGCCTGAAGAATGGCAATTATCCTAAAAATAGGAGGATATGTATATTTAACATTTTATCTCCCTTTGTTATTGCTATTCTTACAGGAAGCCTAAGAGTGTAAACCCAAGAAGTAGTTTAATTGAAATCTTTAGGTAATATTGGCTGTACTAAATCTGGCTTTTATAAGAACCTGCCTGCATTAAAAAAAAAGGCTTCATAGGAAATCTGCATATTCAGAATAAAAAAATGCAGGAAAGTTACAAAGTCAATGTACTTCTGGTATGTGTAAAAGAAAGGAAGAGAGTATTTTAGCTCTTGTTTGTAGGTTACCCATACTCTTGGGAAGCCATTGCAAAATACATATACTTCAGACATTCAGAAAAGTATTTAAATGAAGGTAGTAGCTCTGTTAGACTAAAGAGAATGATTTACATGAATGTTGACATTGAAGCTGACTTAATGTGCCTCCTTCTAGGTGGTTTTGCTTTCGTCTATGAAGCTCAAGACCTTGGTAGTGGCAAAGATTATGCTTTAAAGGTAAGATGAATTTACTTCACCACAGGTTTATAAGGTCTGCATTGGAAATAGTAATGATTGATTTTGCTGCTGATTACTTAGGCACCATTGAAAAAGTTGGGGTACGTAAGTTGGAGGAGTTCTGGTTGAAATGAGTTGAAGGTTGTTCCTAAGGATTTGAGCAGAAGATGAATCTTTACTTGTCAATGCACAATGCTGTAGCCAGGAGACTTTAGTTTTTTAAACAAGAGAAGACTGTCAGAGCAGTTACTTAAGCCGGTATCAAAGGTTAAAAGTGCTCAGTTATGAGTACCTGAACAGTACAGGTAGCTGGAGAACAAGGTGTTATATTTACGGCAGTATGTCCAAATGTATCATAAGCCTGCTTTGTTTACTGTTCCATCTCAGTTCCTTAGGTTGATGATTGTAGTGTATCTTTTGTGTTCTGGAAAAAAAAAATCTGTGCACTCTTTTTCTGTAGGTTTTAGTTATTATGTCTTCTCAATTATTCTGTTTTCTGACAGCGGTTGTTGTCTAACGAAGAGGAAAAAAACAAAGCCATCATTCAGGAAGTTTGTTTTATGGTATCCTTTTCTATAACATATTTTGGTATTTTGATTTAATGGCCTGGTATCGAACATTTCTGAGAAATGGAGGACTGGACTAAAGATTCAGTTTTTTCCATGCCATACTGATGTGCTGAGGAAGGTCTGGGTTCATTGTTTGTCGTGAATCTGGCACCAACATTCACCCAGTTCAGTTCTTTAGAAAACGCAGGAATTTAGTATGTGCAGATAACTTTTGTAGCGTGTCATGTCACTTTGTCATGTAGTTTGTCTAGCAAGAAGTTTAAGTCTTACCTGGCCTTTCTTGCAGTCCTGTGACTGTGGTCAGGAGACTTTGACTGTTCAGGTGCTACTTTGATCTTAAGTAAAATTCTCTAACGTACATTTATTGCCTCTTTGACTACTCAAAACTGCTTTTACTCTCAATGTTTCTTAATTTCTGCCTCAGATGAGTCTGGCTTTAAAAAGTAGTACTGAATATTAGGAAGACATGTCAGTAGAATACATGGATCAGATCAAGAAGCAGATGTTTCTAGGTGTTGTTGCTGTGCTTGTTTTTGTCTTCAGTGATGTTAGATGGTAGGGTATAATATAATCTCAGAGTGTTTTTAGGTCTTGGCTTTAGTACCCCCCAGCACCTGCTCTAAGACTCTTGGTTTGTTTCAAGAGTCAGTTAGTAGCTGTGGTATGCTGTTGTTTTGTTTTGTTTTCTACTCTTCGTTTTGAGTTACCAGGCAAAACCACTGATCTCAAAGGATTTTTACTTTTTTTTTACAATTACTGAAATGTTGGGCAAAATTTTAAGCTAAACACCATTTGCTAGAAGCATACTTGCAAAGAACAGACTAGAATAGAGCTAGACCACTATACATTTTCTAGCTGCTCTGGCTGTATATCCTGCCAGGAGTAAAGAACTGAGTGTTCTTTGGATGTTTTTTCACAGTTCAGGCTCATTAAAGCATATGTACAACATGAACAAGGATTAACTGTTTGTAACTTCCCAAGATATAACTGTGAAACAAAATTAATTCCTGCAGCTTTGAGTAAAAGATTGTGAAGAGATTTGTAGGAAATAGTACTTTGGATTCATTCTAATTTGGTGGATCCCGCTTGCCCTTATATTTTTTATAGCTTTGTACTTAGGATGTCTTTTTTTTTCTTTTCAGACTTGGTGAGTGCATCTTGTAAATAGTGTGTGTTTGCCTCATAGACATGAGTCTCAGTGTATGTCCAAGGTGATGCACATCAGGAGCAACATGAACACACATAATGTAATGTAACTTCCACTTCAGGAACTGAGATCTCTTACATTTTACTCCCCTTTCCATAGTTCAGAAATGATACCTTTAATTTTTGAACTGGAAGTGGAAACACAACAAAGGTTTTATTATGCAGAGTTGTTACTAATGATGGAAGAATAAGTTCCTCTGTCTTTTAGAGTTTTTATTTGTTTTGAACTTTGTTTAAATACTTAAAATTGGAACATGATGTACTTAATATTTGATTTGGAAAGACAGTTGTTGATACAATAGCCCTTTCTTGATAAACTAGCTGGAGAAGCAGCTGATAATTAAAAGATCTTTCTGGTGCTTATGCTGATGCCTTGCAGTCATTGTCAAAAGACAAAAAGAAGTAACTAGGCCTATTACAAAGTCCACTTTCCTCATAGTCTCAGTCTCAAGGAATTTTTAATGTTTTATTTTGACTTTTTATTATATTCCCATCAATGGCTTCCCTTGAAGTCTGGGGGTTTTTTTCAGTTGAGGCACGGTTTTTCCTGTTCTGCTTAGTATTTTAATTGCAGCTGTAATGCTTTCTGTGGTTTTAACCTAACATTTCAAATAAGGTGTCTGTGAATTGTGTATACAATAGTATCAATGAACTTGGCAGTCATCTTCCTTGAACGTGTTATCTCCAGAAAAAACTTTCAGGCCATCCCAACATTGTCCAGTTCTGCTCTGCTGCATCTATAGGAAAAGAAGAATCAGACACGGGACAGGGAGAGTTTCTTCTGCTTACAGAACTGTGTAAAGGTAAACTTTATTTCTTTTCCTAGCAGTGCATGTTGCTTCTGACAGCTGTTTTGCAAAGTTTGCTTCATGTCTGTGAAGCTTTGAAAGCCACTTTAAGGTAGCATAATTCAGTGCAGCTAGAATTCAGCCTCACTTTTATAGTATAAGGAGCATGTTCTTTGAGACTACAGCACAACCTCATCTTAAATACGGGATAATCATTAAGTTCTTTGTGTTTGAGACTAGTTGGAGGACCATTTCCTTTGGCACTGCTTTCAGCACTGCTGTTTTCAGAATATCCATCTGATAGTACAACTCAAGACTGTAAACCTTCCTTGACGAGAATAGTGTTCGTCTGTTTGTGCCAGGTTTTCAGAATTTGTGGTGCTCTTTGTGTACTTATGTGAATTTCTCTGAACTCCTACAGGACAGTTGGTGGAATTCTTAAAGAAAGTAGAATCCAAAGGACCTATCTCCTGTGACACAGTTTTGAAGATCTTTTATCAGACCTGCAGAGCAGTGCAGCATATGCATAAACAGAAGCCTCCTATTATCCACAGAGATTTAAAGGTGTGTTACAATGTTTAAAGACGGACTGAATTTTTGAACAGCAAAGAGCCTGTCAGGCTGGATCAGTGTTAAAACTTAAGACCAAATACAGTGGGCACTTGAGCGTACACGTATTGCCATGCCAAGGCTGCTGGAGGTCATCACTGAAATATTTGCAGCTCTTCAGACAACATCTTCTTGTGCTTGTGTCTAGTACTACTTGTACTCTATCTGAACAAGCTGACATAAAAGTAGTATATCATGGTTTGCTTTAGTTTAGCTTTTAGTTTGCTTAACTAGTCTTAAAGTAGTATGCTCTTGATGAATAACCAGTTATGACCTGTGAGTTGCAGTTTTGGGGAGAGCAGGTTATCTAGATGGAAGTAAATAGAAGAGGTAAAGCTTTGAAGAAGAGGAGGAGGTTGTGTTGCATTGTCTGTGAAAGAGTACATAGCCTTTGAGAATGTGTAGTAAGCTGTTCATTTTAGGGCTTGTTTTTAACTTGAATTTTAAAATTTGGTAGGCATAATTCATGCTAAATTTTGTTTTGGTGTTAGGCACTAGTATAGCCCCTTAATATAAAAATAGTTTTAATGAAGGAGAACTGGTTTTTTTGTTTGTCAGTACTATTAAGCAGGCTTCTAGGTCATGTGAAAAATTTTTGCCAAGCTGAAGTAGAATTTTTTTGGTGTTACTTTCTAGATTAAAATCTTTGATTCTTCATTGAAATTTCTGTACACAAGCCCCTAGAAAAGATTTTTAAAAAGATCTATCTCTTCTCTAAAGAATTATTTACAAATAAACTCACAATTTCTTACATAACTTCTATGGAGCTGGCTGAGCTAATGGTGTAACTCAAAGTCTGGTTTTTTTCTTGTGAAGTAATGTATTTCTTAGCAGAGAGAAAACATGGAAAAAGGCAGGAATTTTGTTTTGTGTTACAGGGTCTGCAAAACAAGATTAAATGATAGTTGTGCTGCAATAGGTGGAGAACTTACTACAATCAGGAGCCAAGCAGGGATCATTTAACTGTGCTACCCTTTTCAGAAAGCCGATGTTAGATCAACAGCATAAAAAATATGTAGGTCAAAGTTTTGAGCCAACCTTAAATGAGACCTGAGATGCTACTGCAGCTTTTACAGAAGGGGTATAGTAGGGGGAAGTTGTAACAGGTTTTTCTCCGTTATTTTAACTAAAACTGTAAGGATTCATGAACTTCATCAGTGCAGCTTAAAAACAAGCTCATCTTCATAGTGGTGGCTGTTTCTGTTTATGGTTTCCTTCTCTTGCTTGACGGTGTAATACATTCTTTCTCTCTGAACCCCTTTGGATGAAATTTGCACTTACAATGCATGTGTACATCACTGGAAGAACCCAGCTAGTTACTGAGTTGTAAAAATTCTAAGCTAGTTAGACCACAATTTGTAAAATGTCAGTGTTTCTCTGATAGTTTAATTGTCTGAATATGATCTTTTCAGGATTTGCCATGCAGCACACAGGTAGTCTGTATAACACAGGTGATAGAGCTTGTTAAAATCTGAATAATCAGTGGATTGTTTTACATTATTAGCAACATTATCAAAGCACAAAACTCAGAACACATGTGCACAGAAGCTTGATCTCTGGTCTTACTGTGACCATTTTTAGTTTATAAATTTAATTTGTTGAATGCCCACCCTTCTTACTCTACATGGAGATAAGCAAAGGTTATCCAATGATCGATACTCTAACTGCATCATTAACAGAGCTTATGTCTTCCTGCAGAGTAGTCAAAATTAATTTTTCCAGTGGAAGAAATTGTAAGGGGCATGTGTAAGGGAGGCTGGTAGGATATTCTGAAAACAGGTTTTACAGAAGGAAGTCCAGAGATGATGATATTTTTTTCAAAGGGAAAG
>NW_010400219.1:17226-21865 GCF_000710305.1 Buceros rhinoceros silvestris
GAGAAGACAAACTTCGATATCTGAAGTATGGTATTTTATTATTAATATGCTGCTTTTACACCTTTTCCTGACTTGATACAGAGATACAAATTTTCTTTTTAAGCCCTTCTGTGGTTACCCACAGTACTTCTGCCTAATTACTTACTTTTACCCTCCCATCAAGTTTCTTCTCCATTTCTCTTAGTAATCCAGGAAGGTTGAGTTTTATGAAGAAAAGAAAGGAGATGATGAACTATTCAGGCAGCTCATGGTCCTCAAGTAGCTGCTTTCTGTCTCTGTGCAGGGTCAGGGTTGGCTTTTTCTGGGTGTCCCCCAGCAGCCTGCTCCTCTACTAGCACCTTTAGTGTCTACAGTAGTCTTAGCGTCCACTGCACTGCAATTAGGCTAACAGTGTTCAGGGTTATGCATGAAAACATTTGGTTTCCAAGATAAAGCTTCTGCAAGTGGTCACCTGGAAAACCAGCGGCCTCTTAGGCACTAATGAAATTAATTTGTTTCCCTGGGCTTTATTCCCTGCTCTCTTGAATGTTTCCTGCTCTTAGTGGTTTTGGTACTTGCTTTTAAAAATTGGCTGTATTGCTACCATATCAATGTGCAGTGCTGTCTGAAATCTTTGTGCTCCTGTAAGCAGTGTCCTGTAAGCAATTTATTTTTTATGTATGTACTCAAGTGAGTTGATATATAAAAGCATGTGTTAGTGTTTAGAAAAAAGACATCTTGAATTTATTATTCTACTTCTTTTTGAAGGTGGAAAACTTGCTTATTAGTAACCAAGGGACGATTAAACTTTGTGACTTCGGTAGTGCTACAACTATAGCTTACTATCCTGACTACAACTGGTCTGCACAAAAAAGAGCACTGGTTGAAGAAGAGGTGAGACTCTTTCAATGTGATCAATCTTCCTATCAACAGTGGATCCATTTGACTGTTACTGTTAAACTAAATATTGATTCATGGGACTTCTAAGACAACTGAAGATTGTTTCAGTTGCACTGTTGCTCCTAAAGCTTTGGTTTGGTGTTTGTGTTGGCAGAGTTCAAGCACTGTCTGCACTTATCATAGCTTGTGTTCTGTAGCTGCATGTACAAACATCAAACACTGCTTCAACTTAAGCATTTGTCTGTTCTGCAGTTTGGTGTGAAAATAGAAGTGATTGCTAGAGTTTTTCCAACTGTGGTCTTAATAGGAAGTTAAAAATTGGTTATGCCAAAGAGATTCCCATCTTCCCATCTGTTTTTATCAGTTGAATGATACATAAAGAATTGGCAGGTCTGCTCAGCACAATTTGAATAGGCAGTATTGCAGTGCCTCTAGGACTGTAGTGATAGTGTCAAACATGCAGTATATTTTTACAATGTGCATTTGATTTTAATGTAGAGTAGAAAGTAATGCTGGTAAATCTATTGTAATACATTTTAAGACTCTTAAGTATGGAGAAATACAGTGACACTTAAAATTCATGTCTGCAGCTTCCAGAAAGTCCCCCTGTTTTGCAATCCAGCACTCTTGGAGAGCAATCCATTGATTCTGGAGAAGAAAAGATGATATTGTACCATTGTCTTGCATAGTCTGTGCAGAAAGATGATAGGAAAGGTCTCATCAGGGATCCTTGAGAACATAACTCCTTGGATATGTCTGCAGTGTTATTAAGTGTGATGAGGAAGTGAGAAATACACATTGGAGCATGAATTCTCCTCTTGGTTTATTGTTGATTTTCAGTATTTGTGTCCATATTGCTTTTTGCCTCGTGTAGAATAGCCACTTTAGGTGCTTTGCAATTTCAAAGGAATTCGAGTACTATCATCAGGCCTTATATCAAAGCTGTTGCGCCTATTGCAAGATTCAGTTGATAGCTTATGCCTTGATAAGTATTTCCAAAACTAATTTTCAAAGTGAGAATGCAATGTATTTTGCATGGAGAGCTGTTTCCTGGTTAAATGCTGTCACAGCTTATTACTCAAGTTTCTGTTTCAAGAAATTCTGTCTTCTACAGATCACAAGGAATACAACACCAATGTACAGGACACCAGAAATGATAGACTTGTATTCAAATTTTCCAATTGGAGAAAAACAGGACATTTGGGTAAGACATTTTTTTTGCTGTATCATAGCTGTTATGTCACAGTGAAACTGATTTTGTAATCTTCACGTCAACTTGTTGATTAATTAAATAAGAGCCAAAATAAACATAGGATAGCCTGTCTTATGTCATAACAAGCTTAAATAGACTGAACTGTGTATCTAAATAATAAAGGAATGAGAGGTAGTGTTCAAGGTTTTTGCCCAGATCTAGGTTGACTTCCACTGAGAGGCAATGCAGAACTTGTTTGACATGCCATAGAACTATTTCCTATTTGGAGCTTGCCACCATCAAGCCAGAATACTTACAGTCCTTAGATTCAAGTTTCTTGCCTTTCATGCTTTGCCATGCCATGCCTGTTAGAACAGCCTGTTGGTGAGTTCAGAATGGTTCTGCCTAGGTATTGAGTCTAGATAAAATACTGACAGATAGCAAGGATGAGAACAAAGTCATTCATGAAATCATTCATGCTTTGTGTAACAGTTTATCATTCCTTTTAACATTCACTAAAAAACCTGTAGGCATTATTAAAGGTAAATATTAAATCCTCAATTATATTTTTTTCAGTTGTGTACTACTGTAATAGCACTGAGGTACTGCCCAGCGACTTTGTGCTTAGGGACTTAGTACTGGATGTTTTTTTACAGAGGCAGGTGTCAAGCTGTTACCTGTATTGGCAAAGTATTTGGCAGTAGAATATGATGCTATCTCAGGAAGCATAACAGATCTTGTAGTTTGTTGTTAGGATAAAGCAGTTTTCTGAAGAAAGCAGATAGGGCTGGAGCACTCATGGTTGTGGTCTGTGTGATTGTCACTGTGTGAGCTTAAAAGAATAAAGGATACAGAAATGATAGAATCTTAGAAGTACTTAGAACAGCAGCACGGATGAAACAGTAGTTATGAACCACATAGACTCCACAGTGGGAATGTGATTAGAAACTGATTGTAAGATCAAAGGTCCTTAGGCCTGGCCCACTGCTTTTCTTACAGTTATTACCTAAGTCTAGAGATTTTTAGAAAATGAACGCTAACGCTGAATACCATTAGTTCCATTTTGTCCAAGTTAATGTTATTTCCTGAACTCAAATTCAACTGAATTTCACTAAAATGACAGGCTTTACCTTGCCATAAAGATGTTTCTCTATTGAAATGATCTTTTGGCTTGAAAGGCCCATCATGCACTCCCACTCTTAAAAATTTTGGATAAAGCAACTGAGTGGACTTTGAAATGTGTTATGGAGCAAAATTTAAAAGTTGGGTTCTTCTAACCAGTATCTGGTGAAAAAAAAATTCTTCTGGTCAGTGCAAGACATCTTGCAGCTTTTAATTCTGTGAGAGCTGAATGTTTAGATTTCATATAGTTTCATGTTATTCAGAACTTTTCATTATTTTAGGTGTGTTCCTTATTATTGCCTGAAGCTGGACAGTGGATAAATAGCAGTATTTTCATTTCTTTCAAACAATACCCCCTCCAAACCCAAACACTATCACACCCCCTCCAAAACCCCACTGTCACCTTAATGAAGGGTTAAATTAACTTCTGGTAAATACCCAGCAGCAGGTCAAAAAGTTATTTCTAGGTATTTGTGGTCGCTTTGTCACGCTGCCTTTTCACCTGCTGTCATGGGAGTGGTCAGACTGACTCAAGCAGCTTCTGTAGAGGGACTGTCTGCAGCTTTGGGACATGGTCTTGGGCGAAATAGGCCATTTGGTTAAGTAATGCGTGGTTAACTAATGCTGAAGCTGTGTGGATGGTATTGGCTTTGAGGAATTGCCTTGCTGCAACTGGAATTGCCTCTTAGCCATATTGAATCATAGCTGGTGTTTGAAATACTCAAAATGTATCACTGTTACAATCCCAAATTACAGAAGAAACAGAGGGGATGAAAAAAACATGCTGTAGCAATTAAAGGAAAGATCAAATCTAAGTGGTCTCTTCACTCCTGTCTGTTCAGCTGATTGCCTTTGTGCTTTTCTCCCTCTTGTGGCTATGGATACCCTCTTTTAACATGGATGGTGTCTCGGACTGCACAGGAGTAGTTTCAGTCCTCCAACTAGATTATGATCTGCCTTACTTATTTATAATCAGGCATTTCTGTGGCAGAGAGGTGGTCTAATGTGGACTATATAACGCTTCAGTGCATGCATTACAGAGAGATTTCTAGCAACAGACTGACAAAAATGTACTTGCTATACAGTAATAGAGAATTAATATATGCAGTCTATTTCTGACCCTGGATTGAGAGCCTCAGTAAGTGTTTTGGAGTAACTAAATCTCAAACCTTTAGGACTTTAACATTCAAATCTTTGAAACTTCTTGGGATAAATGGACAACCAGAGGTGCTTAAGAGATGGTGCATGCAGAGGACCAGGGGCAGTGAGCAGAGTTCTTAGCTATCTTCGCTGGTTTGTTGTATTTGTGGGGGCTGTAAAGCCCACATACTCAAGTAGCTGAGATGTGATTTAGAAGAAACACTGAAGAGGAATTTTCCACTCTGTTGTGCAAACAGACTTGGAAGTATTGAATGGTTGCTTGTGGAAACTTATTGTGATATTTGG
>NW_010400220.1:0-219 GCF_000710305.1 Buceros rhinoceros silvestris
CACAAAGGACGCGAGCACTTTCCGGCGTTTCCAAGATCCAAGAGTTTGCTGCTTGGAGGCTGGAAACGCCGCTGCTCTTATACAGCCGTTTCACACTGTTTATGGTTTTAAGGATCGGTCCTGTATAAAGCCCTGCCCTTCCCCAGACAAAGGAACGGAAAGAGGCACCGCCGGGCCGGACTTGCCCGGTCCCCGGCAAATCGACGCTGCCTGAAGTAC
>NW_010400220.1:500-765 GCF_000710305.1 Buceros rhinoceros silvestris
CGCGAAGGAGGGCACGGCTGGAGGGGCGAAGCAGAAAGGCAGCTCACGCGAACGGCAGCCCTCAGTTTCCCGCGTGGAGTTGTCTCTGCTTTCGAGGAAAAGAGAAGAGAGGAGGAAGGAAAGAAGCGGAAAGAGGGAGAGAAGGGCAGGGAGGAGAGCTCCGAGGAAACTTTTTGGGAGAAGGGCGACGGCGGAGTCCGTGCGGGCTGCCCGGGTCAGTGCACCGCCACGGAGTGCAGGGTGGGCGCCGGGCTGGTGAGAGTCT
>NW_010400221.1:0-739 GCF_000710305.1 Buceros rhinoceros silvestris
CTTATTTCCAACCCCTCCGTGGCTGCTGGGGGTTGGTGCAAGGGTTTAATTATTTGCTTTTCCTTCGCCCGACGCTGCAAATTGTTGTGTAGTCCCTCTCCCACCCGCCCCCTTCCTTCCCCATCTCCCATCCAGCGCCCACCATGAATCCACAGGAGGTTTTGGGATGCGTTTGCCTGCTTTACTTTTCCTTCGTGAGCACAGCAAAAGGTAAGAGACTTTGGGCTGCTTCGGGTCCAGGGACAAGACAGGGTCTGGATGCCCCAAGAGGCAGGATGCTCATCCCAGTGCACAAAGAGCCTCCTGGAGCTCACTGTAATACAACATCTCACCATAGTTTATGGCTGGGGAGGGAAGAGTTATTGCCACAATTGCAAGTGGTCTGAGCATCTACAAGATGTGGAAATTTTCTGAGACAGTGGAAGTCCTCCCTGGAGGGTGAGGAAAACTGGAAAGCTGGATCTTTTTAAACTGCACATGGTGCAGAAATATAGAAACTCCTCAGTCTGACTCGTGGAGGAAAGCCCTGAGGAGTGAGCTCGATTTCCTTTGATTCCTTTCATTTATTATTATAACAAAAGTAATAAACCTATAAAACATTTCAGAAGCCCAGCAAGTGCACCAGATTTGCAGGAGAATTTCAAATGACTTTAGAAAACAGATTAGACTGGTTATGTCCTGCCAAAGGCAACCCTTCCCCCTACAATTGTATTTGCATATGAACAGGAGAAGAGATGCC
>NW_010400222.1:0-13444 GCF_000710305.1 Buceros rhinoceros silvestris
GCCTCGCGCCGGCGCGCCAGTACAGCCGCCGCGCGTGTGGAGGGCGCGGGGCGGCCTGATGAGGTGATCGCGGAGGGCGTCTGGCTTTGAGCAGCGGTTATACCGGACGACCTGCAGAGGGCCCTTCCCGCGGAGGTCACTCTGTAATCGGATTAGAAAATTTAACAGGAAAGCGCAGTGAAACTCACACCGGCAGCAGGCTCTGCAGTTCAGACTTTTATTCCAAGGCATTTCAGTGACTAGACCTCACAGTTTTCACAACAACCAAGCGTTACTTGACGGGAGAGCTCTACCGACCACCGAGCAGGGTTTCCACGGCTGGGCCAGAGTAGCACCGTGCAACATCTCCAGACTTGCTGCAGCCACACCGGCGACATCGAGGAGATCTCTGCAGGAGAACTTGGGCCTGATCATCGGAAAAAGATGTAACCAGTCCAATTCCCATTCACACCGACTCTTACAGACGTCACCATGTGCGAGGAAATGTGGACTCCACATTCCTTAGCCAATAGTTCACTGAGATTTCATTTAAACATGAAGAGATCATCACTGTCACCAAGAGTATCCCTACATTCAAGTATTCTTTTTCCGTTTTCTTTTGTCACACATCTGTTTGTATATCTGCCTTTCAACTTTCCTTACTTTTTTACAGTGTCTTCTGCTGTCTTTAACTGTCATTCCTAGGAAACTTTCCTTTTTAAGGACTTACCCTCTTCTAGTCTCAGGCCCCACAACCAATAGCATCAGGATGGCCAAATTTTTTGCACACAGAACACATGCAGGGAGAAAGGGAGTCCTGTGCAGAAAACACTCATGCCAAAGGGAAGCTCTAAGCTCTGTAGGAACAGAGCCTAACAAAAAGAACCCAAGAGAATCCGAGACAGACAAAGTCTCTTAACCCCTCCAGCAGCAAAGAGGTAGATGCAGAAGTGCTTTTTGTATAGACTGAAAGGGGAAATTTTGTGGGGAAATCCTCATCAACTCCTTTTGTTGGCAGACCTTTATGCAAAGCACTGGAGTGTGTTCTCCTGGCTGTTGTCAGCAGGAGCACAAATGATTAACAAAGATTAGATTAGTTGGATACGCTGGTTAGGCTATACCTGGCTTATAGAATGGGAGCTTGACACCCGTGCTAATAAATTAAAGTAGCGTGCATTCCTTAGGTAGAAATAAAAAATCACAATTTTGTTGCAGCTAAGTGAAACAGTACCGATTAAAAAAAAATATCCCCAAAATTCCTAAACTAGACAGGTTTATCTTTAAAAAGAAGTCTAAGTTAAACATGGCAAAAGTACATTGTATCAAAAAGACGTTTTTATGCTTCTCTTTATTCAGCTCTTTGCCCTGTAGTGTAAGGGCCATTTGTGCGTGAAAAGTCTTGTTGATCATCTTCATCCAAATCCAAAATGTCTGGGATATCATCTGACTCTGAAGACAGGTCTGTAATAGTGAAATCTGGAACCTGTACAGGAATGAAATTTCAAACAATTTAAAACAAAAACTAAATAAATTTGGGCAGAACTTCTTGCTGATGTCAAGAGACAAAGATGCTTAGCATGTCTAGAAATCAGACCCAAAATACTGAATACAGAACGAAATATGCTCAGTCACATATGAAACACATAGCATTAAGACAGACCAAACACTACGCAAGCTGTAGATCAGTTGCTTAGAAGACAGGATGTTCTCGTAAGGGTAGAATAGAACTGGACTTAGTGGAGTGTATTTAGTGAAAGTTGTGACTGGAAAATGAAGGAGGCTTTTAAACTTATTTTGCATTTCTTCTTTCTTCGGGAGCGACAGGCTATACAAAGGAGGAGCTTGATATGCCCTGAGCACCTTGATACAGATGGCTCCCCCTCTGCCTCTGCCTGCCTACTGCATCAAACTTGTCCTGAGGGAACAAGTATCTGGAACTGCAACCCACTTTGGCCTCTGTTTTAATTGCATGTATAGTATTCTGTACTGCTAAGCAGCACCAGGTTTCAGGAATTGCCAGAGACCTTAGTGGATACATGGATGTTACACACTTCTAAAAATGCTGGCTAAGTCACTTAGGAGCTTAAGTCCCAACCCTTAAGTCCCCTTAGCAGGACTTATACGACTTAGGCACTTCTGAAAAATGGGATATAATTAAGCAATTTACTCATAACCAAATGTTTTTTGCCCCAAGTGAAAAATAGTTTTATCTATACTTCGATTCATGGTTGGCTTTAGTGCTGGTGATGTGACATAGCTGAAGCCCTGCTCACTATCAGCACAACTGCTGCACGCTGACAGGGCTTTGGTTCTGCAAGTGCAAAGAGGCAGCAACTTGAAGAGGCTTCTAGGAATCTGTGTCACTGAATCATAGAATCATAGAATCATAGAATCATCCAGCCGGAAGAGACCTCAAAGATCATCGAGTCCAACCGCTGCCCCTACACTGCCAGGGTCCCTACACCATGTCCCTCAACACCAAATCCACATGATTTTTAAACACTTCCAGGGATGGGGACTCTACCACCTCCCTAGGCAACCCGTTCCAATGCTTAATAACCCTCTCTGTAAAGAAATTTTTCCTGATATCCAACCTAAACCTCCCCTGGCGCAACTTGAGGCCATTCCCCCTCGTCCTGTCATTAATGAAGCTCAACTGAAGCTCAGTGCTGAATGGAGAAGCAGTTTTAAACCATTCCCTAACTGCAAAGTACCATGCTTATGGCTGACACTTATGAAAAGATAGCATGCAAGACAACTCTGTGTTTTTCCTGCTGTGAAGACAGGTCAGAAGAACAGAGAACGCATCAGAAGACAAAGGGATTACTGTTTCAGCTGTCAGGCTGTAGACAGCACTGAATCACTCGGTTCCTTAGAGAGCAGATAGCCACAGGGCACCAAGGACTTAGGGATAATAATTAAAACATTAATTAAAACCAAGCTTCAGAAGAACTTAAGCAGCATGTCACCAATCAGGCACTAGTGTGAATATGATCAAATGTGTAGACCACTTAGAGAACCTAACTTCAAATTAATCCATTTTTTCTTGCTTAATACATTTTCAGAACTGAGCCACTACCAGTTTGAGATGGTTCTTATTTCATGCGCTTTCAGAACAAGCACTTACTTTTAGTCATCAGAGACTGCATTATCCAAAAGAAATAAAATCTTCATCTTAGTATGAAAAGAAATACATTTAACAAAACACTGTGCACAATACCTCTAGCAAGCTAGACTTGCATGTAAGACTTTCTGATCATGCAAATGGCCAACAGATGATGCTTAAAAAATAAGTAAGGTTCCATTTTTTGTTTCTAACTGGATGGCTTAGACACGTTTTTGGGTGGGTCTGGGTTGTTTGGTTTGCGGGCTTTTTTTAAATAAAGATAAATAATTCATCAGCTCTTTCCAAATCCTTTCACCTATTTTACTAGCTATATAGTATTACTGTCAGTTCAAATTTGGAAAGTCATCTTAAGGAAAGGGAGACATTTCAAAAGCTTTCCACCTTTCTTTAGTTTGTGGCAAACTAGGTATATCTCTGCAACTTATACAAATCTTGTCATTTGGATTTGACCAATGCATATGCTGCTATAAATACGATGTTTGTGAAACTTATGCCATACAGAGCTATTTACAATGGCTTGCATTTAAAACTTTCGTAGGAAAGTATTCTCAGCAATGAGAGTAGTTCTTTGTTGAATGAGCCTGGAACGGGGAAGTTTCAACCAGCATGAATGATTTTTGAGTGATCTCTTGAAGAGAAACAGTAATTTTCTGAATTCTAAACCCTAAATAACCTTACCAGTGATAATTGCTTCATTAGTATTCTAATCTTCACCATCCCTGGTTTTGTGTGACTTGCAGCCTTTGACACTCTGTTCAATTTCTATCAAGTTTATCTGCCTTGCTGCTCCAACTATTTCCTATGATTTTCAACATATAATCTTTTTTGAAAGGTTCCAGAGAGACTTCACAGCCTTCTAGCCCAAGGTACATCCTCAAAAGTGGTTTTGGACCAAGACAAAGCGAGTTTCTGTGCAGCTGAGCTGTTTGACACATGCAATTATAGAGAAACAGGTAAGATGGCAGGATAAATTTCTGAACAGGCTTTGCTCTCTTAATATCTTGGGTTTTCCTCCTTCTGTTTGAGTTTTCAGTAGTTACTAGCTTGCACTCCAACTTCAGTCCACTGTGGCAAAAACTACAAAGATGGATTTGGAAGGTGTCCACATCATTCTTGCCTCCAGTGAGCAGTTTAACGGTCATTCTCTCTAACAGCACTAGAAAATAATACCAAGTTTTATCTGTAGGCTTGTAATTAGACTAGAGTCTGGGCATACGCTGTACTAAATTACCAGCAAGCTACCCATGCAAGCTACAGTCACAATTAAGCACTCAGTGCTGTCCGTATTAGGAAAGTCTAGTAATTTTAATCCAGAGACCTTTATTCAATATAGTAAGCCAGGAACATACTGATTTGCTGTAATACAGCCCTCTTTTCCTTCAAGGAAGGGTTCCTAATTCTGTTGGGCAGAAGGGTAGAAACTTACACAACTTGGGGTGGGGTTAGGATCCAAGGAAATAACCATACACCACAATAATGTGATACAGGAACCCAACTACAGCATTTTGGTGTACCAGATTATTAGCTCAACCATTAGGTAAGCATTTAACCAGGCATTCCACTGCAGCCACCAGTAGCAGCTCAGCTGTCAGAAGTCAAAGTAACTTTTACACAGAGGCCACCCAACAGCGCATGGTGGTGGGAAAAATGATTTGAAGGCCTAGCCTGGTAACATTTTTCCTTGCTTTCTACTTCACCTGCTTCCTGAGAGTAAAGTTGAACAGCCATCTAAGAGAGTACAAACAATAGTGCCACTTAAGGCAGAACAGGGAGATGTATTATTCTTGCATTAATACTAGGCGGTGCTCTTTATTTCTCAGTCCTCAAGAGTGAACAGTTTGAATATCTTATTTGATTCATGACCTCAGAACAAAGGCCCCGGCTTCAGATTTTAAAAAAACCCCAAACATACAAGAATGCAAGTTCCTTTCTTTGAACTGCCAGTTGCTCCCACACCTGAGTAGTCCCATTCTGTTCCTCAGCATCTCTGCAACAGTGGATGTGCTCTAAAAATCTTATTACAAATGGAGATAAAAAAGGATATCCTCTGGCTGTACTCATTCAATATTTAAAGTAAACAGAATTAATTGCTGAAAGAACTCCAGAAGACTTAACTCAGGTCCTAGCTGGAAAGGAGTATCTCACCATCTCGCATCAATTTCATGTTGAACAGCCCCTTTACAAAAAGCCAGTATTTGAAGCTGGAAGTTACAGAATATTCACTTGCAATTCTTTGCTATTACAGTTTCGTTAAATAATGTGCTTGAAAGAGTCCTCCTAATGTTTCTGGACTAACCCTGACTTAACAGCCAAGCAAGCCCTCTCATGTTAGAAGGCTAGACTACAGGTAACTTGCTTTAGCAGCACATTGTACCAGGTGAGGTATTGTTCCATGTGACAACGTGTCCCTAGGTGACAAGCTTCCTTTGAACTCCATTTTTGCTTTAAACTGTTTGACCTTTTTGAAAATAGTGGCTACGCTACACAAAGGTGCACAGAGCATACACAAACAGACACAGTTTACCTGGAAAGCCCTAAACCAAGAAAGCTTTTTTTCTTAGTGATTGTAATTCTTTGTCAGGGGAAGGATTCATGGGATTTGAGGAACAATTCCACCCAAGTAGCTGAGTGTTAATGTACATTAGTCGCTCAAGTTCAAAGGAGGGTAAATAAATTTAAACAGGTTACAACTGCTGTCTGCAGCTGATGAGTATATACTGCTTATGGGGAGCCAACAGCCAGAGCAGGTAGTCAGCACTCTTGTGCACAGAGAACACCCATGGTGAAGGCAGGACAGGGTTTTTTTTGTCCATGTTCTTCTCAGTATTTGAACATCCATCAGCTCACAGCTTAAGTCATCATTAAAAGGTAGGCAACAGCAAGCTCCAAAAAAGCAGCAGTAAAGCTAAGACTGAATGGAGGGATGCGCAGGAACTCAAACGGAGGAAGCATTGCTACAGCACTATCTTACCTATCTATACATATACGCAAACACACACAAATACATTTCAATACACGTCTACTTCATTGCATTTCAAGCTTGCTTTCTGCTGGACCCAGTTTGAAGGAGCCACAGAACAGCAAGTTACATTTGTTCTAAACACCAATGAAATGGAGACAGACTTTGGCTACTGAAGCATTTATTACTAACATACAAAATTAATTACAAAAACATGGCTACAGAATAACAACAAGCACTTGTGTACAAACAGCATGAAGCTTGTCTTTATACTGCATATTAAAAAAAGTGTATTGATATGATTTGGTCGGTCTTTGGAATATGCTCCCCAGGAAAGTGGCCATGGTACCAAGCCCAACCAAGAGTTCAAGGAGCACCTGGACAACAATTGGTCATACAGTTTAGTTTGAGGCAGTCCTGCAAGGAGCAGGTAGTTGGACCCTACGATTGTTACAGGTCCCTTCCAGCTTTAGATATTGTATGATTCTGTGATCAATTTACTGTGTTATACAATAGTTAAGTTTATAGATACAACGTTAAGACTGTCACAGCATTTAAGTAACTCTAGCTGACATGTTCAGAAACCCCACTTTCAGTTTTGGAATTCTGCATTCACATCTTTTGTCATGAAATGTGTAGCATTTGAGAATTTGAGACAGGCAGATCCGTAACAGTCAAATGCATGATCTGCAGCAAGCATGGAATTTAAGCATACCTAGCTAGACTGCAGGGCTTTTAAATGCAATTTATAGTATGTAAGGCTTTTATATATTCTGGTACAAATTAACCAATAAAACAAGTGCATTTAGCTATAGTAGGTTTCATTTAGACTACTGATAGTAGTGCCATTAATAAGCATGGTGAGGTTTAACTTGACAGACAAACAAGGTGTCTTGGCAACTGTGTAAGCTACCAATATTTAGGCACTTGAGACAGACTGAATTTTTAGAGTGGCTTAATCACACAGGAAAACACATGTGCAAGTATGTGCAAGTGTGTCTTTTCTCTGTCTCACTCCCCCACTCCTATGTTTTCAGATTTTTCTCCAAGGCATTTTTGACAACTCCACTTGCTAAGGCCACCTGTTTGGTCAGTCAGCAGAGTACAAGCATGCTATGCAGTTTATTCAGTACTGTGTTCAGGCTGTTTGTCTTTCTGGCTGGAATTTTCCTCCCCTTCACCTTTGCTCTCAGCATGCTGAATGCCAGGCAGTTAGGGGTAAAAGGGACCTACCAGCCAGTTGAGCGGCGTGTTGTTAACAAGATAATCCATCACATCATCCAGAGACTCCTTCATTTTCTTCAATTGTCCTTTGCTAGTAGTAAGAATGCTGTCTGATAATTCTTGGAAGGAGGATGCTGACCGAAAGCTCTGGCAGACATCACCTGCAATTGACCTAACGCTGTAAACCTGATCCTGCACATTCTGTGGCAGCCCCTGTAGGCTTGAGATGAGTGTGAGGCAGGTGGTCTGAAGCTGCTGAGTGAGGGTCCGCACAATAGCTAAAGTTCTTGACTCGATGTGCTGGAAACAAAAAGCATTATAGCACATTACTATATTCTTATGACTGTAGCAGCTTTATGCTGCTCAAGATAGAAAAAGAAGCAAAATAAAGGGGATAAAGTAAAAAAAATGCTATAGAAGATAATGAAACAGGTCTTATAGTCGTCAGAGTCTTGAAAGTACTTAGTATTTCTTCAGCGCTCAAGTACTCTGTGGAACAGAAACATTGGTAGCTTCTAACCAGTGACAGATAAGCAAGCTTTTGTTTCAACTCTGGATAAGAAGTACAGCAAGTAAGTACATTCTAATCAATGAACCATTGTTTAAAACTACATATAAGACTCAGTAAGTCTGTGCCTAATAATGCTTTATGCTGACAAATTGTTATTTCTGATCTGACTGCAACACGTAAGTGACGTCCTAGCTAATCCAGATATGGATAACCCAGCACAGGTTTCACATGCTATACAGGATGAGCATTCTCTTGAAAGAATGCAGAAGTAATCTCATTTAAGAGTTTGGGTAGTTCACTAGTCAGCTGCCCTAAACTTCGGTGTTCAGATTTCACATTTGCACATGAGATTCTGTGCTGTTGACATGTTGTATACTTTGGGGACTGTTAGTTTGCCATTACCTTAACCGCATACAATCCATTTATTTTTGGTTTACATTTACATCTGTTTACCTCAGCGCTATGCAGTTCATCACCATCGTTTTGGCCTGTATTTTTCTTCCATTCTACCCAGGATTGATAAAGCTTTTCCTGAGCATCAAGAAGTTTCTGATTGGCACTATTCATGTTCTTTCTGGCATACTCGATCTGAAATACAGCCAAATAAGGAAGTAAAGCAAACAGTCCAAACAGTTCCATTAGGCCTGCCCTACCTTACCTGCTTCATAATATTCTTTTTAAACACTTTGAAAGTTCAGTATAAAGGACTTTGGGCAATATAGGAGTGTGATTCTTTCTCTTCAAAGAATAGAAGCAGTTTTGAGATGTCATGTAGTGTATTTCTCTGCAACAGCTATTCCCCCCTCTCGCAAGAGCATTTTACACAAGGATTTGAAACTATATAAAAGGCCATAATTCTTTATCTGCCGTTTGTCTTGTATATAAAGATATGTTGTTAGGATAAGACTTCTGAATCACCCAGGAATGCTCAGAGATACCCACAGAAAGAAAAGCAAGCTCATAAAGAATTTGACATTTTATTTACACTTCAGTCCTTTAAGTCCCTTTTGTTTCTAAATTGCAAGACACTTTCTTCACCGAAGAAGTGTCAAACCCAGCACTCTAAAACAGGAATATAGTTTTAAACATGGAGGCATGGTGTATTTCTGCAGTGCTTAAAATGATAAGCAATTGCTGGTTAGTTTAAGCTCAGTTCAGTAGTAGGAAATCTCCTAAAGGATGGTGAAAAGCTCCAAGAGGGAAGTGCTTTATATTTAGAAAGTCCATTTAGTCTGATGGCCATTCCAGTTTTCCTATGTTTCTTTTGGCTGTTTACCGCACTAAAACTGTGCTACCATTTGCTTTTTATAACTCAAGTGAAAGCTTAAACTTACCAGACTAACAGTGTGGTGGAGCTGAGAGATTGTCTCCTGGCTTTTCTGTTTCACATCTCTAACTTTATTTAAGGCTTGTTGGTAGGCACGTGCTCGGACCTTTGAAGACAGGGATCCTAGTCTAACATAGTAGCTTGGCTTTTGAACTCCAACTTCAAAACCTTCAACTTTTGCAGCTTCCTTCTCTAGATATGTAGAAAAAAAGCAAAATAACCACTGGGAGAAGAGGTCTGAGGCAATTTTATTAGCTTAGTAATAGCTGGACTTGAGTAGTCCATTAGCACCAGGGTAGGTTGACAGGCAATAATACGTAGTAATACTTTCACTCTGCTTCCCTGTGAAGATGCCATTACAAGCAGTAAGGCAAAAACCAGTTTGGGAAGCACATGCCCGCTCCGCACTGTAAGTAATAAATGGCTGACTGCTTGCTTCTCGCCAAACAAGCATTCCAACAAAATCAAACCTTGAATTTGTCTTACCTAGTTCTGCTTCTGTAAGTGGGAGATACTGGTCTACAAGGGTCTCCGATTTAGTGAGAGCACTGTCCACTCCACTGCTCACCATTTGCACCATACGACTTCCCAGGACAGTGTTAATGCTGCCATTGACAACTGACTTGGTCATTTCTACGCTGTCTTGCATTGCTCCTTTAGTCTTGCCCACAACTCCAGAGATTGTGTGGGCAACAGTTTCCTTGGCACCAGTCACAGTGGTTGTTACAGCTTCTCTGGCTCCAACAACTACATCCTTGGCATTGGCGACAACCTGCCATAGGAAACAGGTTGATTCACTAAAAATATTTTTTAGTGTGAGCTACGTAATCCAGGAAATATAAATTTATGCTAAAGCTTGTCCAACTATCAGTTATTAAGGAGAAATTCTGCCATGAAAACGTAAGTACAATACAAAACAAAATATGATTGCCAAAGAGCCTTCAGCTCAAACCACCTCACTAGGTGGTTTGAGGCAAATAGGCACTATTTGCTTCACACTGAGCAGGAAAGAGACAAGGACTGGAATTTTAAAAAAACAGATGTCCACCCAAGAACAGCAGCTACAGATAAGACGCATTAAATGGAGGGCAAATAATAATAAAAAAAGGCTAAAAGACTTAATGTCCTCCCAAAGGCCACAAACAGTTCTACAGAATTACTTTTCACTTCCTCATTGTTTCTAAGCTGTGCTTCAGGCATGGATTGTCAAAATCTGTTTCCCCGCATTTTTAGTGATAATGGTAAAGAGGGTGTATAGTTCTTCTGCTTGGCATATTTACAAAGAAAGAACTTACCTTGTCAGTGGGTTGATTCAATATAGGCAGTCTCTCCTCAATTTTGTCTAGACCTATACACGCATAGTTGTTGGCAACTACAACTATAAAAGAAATTACAATAGTTGGTTTTAATTTTTGAGGTTCTTTCCTTAGTATAAATAACTCCAAATGAAAATTCCTCTTGAAATAGAGTTCATGCAACAATGCTCTTAAAGGAGTTTCCTTCCCTTTTCAGTAAGATTCGAGGCAGCAAAGCCCAAGAACAAGGCAGGTTTACAGTGCCAGGAAAAAAGCTCACTTGCAGGCAGAGAAAATCCTTCCATACAAGCAACTGAACAAGCTGAAACACCTGGCCTCCTGCCACTTCCTGAAACCAGACTCCTCTGGTTACAAGAGCTTTGCAACACAGTTGCCAAATTTAACCACAAGTTTTTCACAGTGCGAGAAAGTACAAACGTAGCATTAGAAACCAGGTGAAAGGTGAGGAAGGGTTTGCGCAAGAAACTTTCACATAAGAAGATGAATCAGTCAGTGGGTTTAGTATTACAAAAACTGAAAACTACTTTGGCTGTGGATTTTTTTTTTGTCATTAAATCATACACATCTGTAATCAGTTACACAACAAGCCAGGCAACAGGTTTTGACAGCTACCTGAAACAGCATTTCAGACCACATGGCCATGCTAACTGCAAGTGCATCTGAATATATACAGCAATCAGTTCAATTAAAGTTATCAACAACAACATCTTTGTCTTACTTTGTGGTTCCAGTTTCTGGATGATAGGCATAGCACTTGACATGGCTACTGAAGTAATCGTCTTCACTCCTTTCTCTGCTATCTCACATACTGACTTAAGATAAGGATGGTTATCCTTTGTGGTGATGTAAGCTGTGGACACCATATCATAGGTGGAGCTCACCAAGGGAAGGTTGACAACCCTCGATACAATGTTCTGTTTAAAAGAAAAAAGGTTAGATGACCCATTTTTCTGAACTAGATATAAAAGCTATGAAGTTAATTCAGATATACCTGTTGTGGATCAATTGCTGCCAATGCCATTTTTTCAGATCTTGAATCTTACACAGCCTGTGAAGGAAGCATATCTGAGTTACATCAATCTCATGTCCTCTTCGTTTCATCAATAGACTTTGTAATCAACAACTCTTTTGTAATAACCCCTGTTGAGCAAGGGGATTAGAAACCTCACCTTCTCCCATACAGGAATTATATTTTATTGTAACAATTTAGAACTCTGAAACTTTGTTTCCTAATTACTTTGGTTGAAACAACACAAGTAGGGCATATGCAAAAGCCTGGCTTTGAGGTACGGCAGTTTATTGAAGAATTATCAAAGATCTACTGACTGGTGAATTAATTTTATTTTTCTAGAAGAAATAGACACTTGGGCTTATCTGTTGAGCCAGGACAAAGAACCACCAGCCAACAAGTCACTAAAACTCTAGATTAGGATATCTAAACCAGATGAAGAATCCACCATCAATATCTTTAGTCAAGTTAGATCTTCCGTTAGCACAAGGGAGTCATGTTTGAAATTCCATGTAGAGCTCCCCCTGCTTAGCTTGCTCGAAAGTTAGCGTTCCTGTAACAGACAGAGCACAGGACTTTCCCACTGCAGAAAACAGCTCACCTTTATGCTCGTTCAGAGTTAAATACTGGCCACCCAACTCTGAAATAGGCTGTAGATACCAGTCATTCAAGCAGCCTACACTATCAACTATTTTCCAACATGTATTCCCATGGAGAAAATATTAAGACCTCTCTCTATATGAATCCTATAAAAGGAGAGGGGTATTGCACATACTGAGAACCCACTGGAGTCCATTGTCATTCTATACACAAGTCCATGCTGAACTAAACTTGCAAGAAGCACTTAGCACTTTTTGCATTGATTTTTTCATACGCCACTTAAGTACCAGAAAAGCCTGCGTAAATGAAGGCAAGAGAAAGCCAAGCCAAAAGTTAGTACTCCAAAGGACTGTAGTTTTCAAGGCTTTCTGCTATGCTTCTCAAAGAGCCAACAGCACCTTTCTTTCTCATACATATGTCAATATTAAAAAGAGTATGTTAATATTATTCTTTGGGTCAAGTAAAACTTTTCCCTGTTACATAATGGGGAACAAAGACAAAGGTATGCGGTTAACATTTCACAGGCATATTTGTACATATTAACACACACATGTCATAAGGTAATGCCTGTAATGAGATTAACCACTGTACATGGAACATACAAGCAGGTTACAGACAAGGGTTACAGCAGTAACAGAGAAGTTTTACTTCCATCTATCAGATATTGAAATACCCCCAGAAACATGCTTCTTACATACCATTAGAAGTCAGGTTACTTAGAGTACAACTGAATTTCACTTTGAGCTGCAAAGCATGCTGTAGAACAGAAGAATAGGCTAACAGTGCAGAATCTGCCTCTGAAAGAAGGGCCCTTACTTTAAGGATTATTCAGTGTTTGCAATGTGTCCCAAAAGATTCAGCCACATACAGCATGGACTTTAATTTTAGTTACTAAAATAGGAGAGTTAATCTGGGAAGTTATTCTTGCTCTTAAAGACAGAAAAACTAGCTAGGAAACCGCAGTTTCAGAGATCGACTGAATATTTTCAGCTCTGGCAAAAGTCAGATCCGCTTCAGCAGAGTGAATAAGCAAGAAGATACAAAGGAGTGTTTCAGAGACAGCCAAAGACCCAGAACAAGAAAGTGAATCATCTTTTCTGTTTCCTTTCTAGTTTCATCTCTACTTCCCCTCCTCGCTACGAAAAAAAAAAAGTTAGAAGACCAGAAAGCAGCACGATGGGCCGTGCAGAAGAGTCAAGGCACTCGCCCTGGCTAACCGCAGTGCCCCAGTGAGGAGGACGCCCCAGTTTTCAGGTGCCACCACGGCCCCTTTCAGGGATGGGGCAATCCGACATCTCTTTCGGGACTTTCTGGTCCCGGGAATGCCTTAAGTAGGCTACCTAAATCCACCGGGATTTGGGGTGGGGGGTTCGCAGAGGCGATGACGGAGGC
>NW_010400223.1:0-427 GCF_000710305.1 Buceros rhinoceros silvestris
CCAGTTCCCCCAGCCCCACCATCCCACCCCACATCCACCAGCCCATGTCTTCCATCCCATCCCACCCATTCCCACCAGCCCCATCCCACGTCCACCAGCCCATGTCCACCACTCCCACCCCAGGACCACCATGTCCACCATCCCTGGTCCATGCCCACCATTCCCACCATCCCCATCCCACGTCCACCATTCCCACCATCCCCATCCCACGTCCACCATCCCCATCATCTCCATCCCATGTCCACCAGTTCCACCATTCCCATCCTACATCCACCATTCCATGACCACCATTCCCACCATCCCCGTCCCATGTGCATCATCTCCACCATACCATGTCCACCATCTCCACCATCTCCATCCCATGTCTTCCATCGCATCCCACCCATCTTGACCATCCCCCTCCTATTTCCACCATTCCCACCATCCC
>NW_010400224.1:0-254 GCF_000710305.1 Buceros rhinoceros silvestris
TGTGTGCGTTTGTTTATGTTTCACTCCATGCGGATGCAGAAGTAGCTCCAGCGGGGACCGCGCTGTATCCAGCCGGGAGAGGACTCCCCGGCGCCTCCGAGCTCACTCCTCGTCGCTTTCGCAGATATCTTCCCTTTTGGAGGGGGCTGGTCCTTTGCCCCCTCTCTCGGCAGCAGGGCAGAGACGGGAGGCCTTCAGATTACGCCGAAGACTTTATCCTTCTTCAAAACGCCCTAAAGGGAGCCGAAGTCTTA
>NW_010400224.1:575-786 GCF_000710305.1 Buceros rhinoceros silvestris
TCTTCTCGCAGGGAAAAAGCAAACACAACGGGAGCAAATCAAATCGCCAGTCTTCCAACAGGTCCAGAAGCTCTAAGCCCTCCCTAGGGCTGCCAAAGAGAATAGGTTTTGTTCCAGCATCAACACCACATTCATAACCTCCTTGCTCCTGCTGCTGCCATCTTGACAGTTTTTCCCCCCCTTCACTCAAGTCATTTAAAAAGCGCAGGCA
>NW_010400225.1:0-266 GCF_000710305.1 Buceros rhinoceros silvestris
CCATGATCCAGTTCTTTTAATTTAAGGAAAAACAATACTCCTTGGTGACAGCCAAGGGTAGCGTGCTCCAAACTCGGGCTTTGCATCCGAGCAAGTTAGGGGAGGGGAAGCTGGGAGAAGTTCTTCCCACAGCACTCCACGGCCACCGTGCTTAGGCACCCATGAACAAGAGAAGTGTCACTTCCCCACAGTGACCAGTTCGGGAGAAACACAGCAGCTCCTCCTGCCAGCTCTCCCCGAGGGCGCTAAGAAGGAGAGACGCAAAC
>NW_010400225.1:692-1797 GCF_000710305.1 Buceros rhinoceros silvestris
ACCTGGTCCCTGCCAGCAGGTCACACGCAGATGAACTCACCCTGGGGAAAGCGCTTGCCCACTGCAGCCCTGGCCACTTGCTCTTCTCCCCAGGACACGGCACTGCCCCATTCACAGGCACGTGCCTCGGCCCTGCGGTAACACAACAGGGCACGGAGGGGGTACCTGCCCTCCTAACGCCTGTCCAGCGGTCGCCTGAGGCTGTCAAGCACAGAACAGGGGACCGGATACGGGCATCCTGCTGCTCGGCAGAGCCGCGGGAAGAGCAAGGCCCAGCGCTGCCAGCAGGACACCAGTGCTGCCCTGCCCGGAGGGATGGGTGCTGCCCTCTGCTCCCTCGAGTATGCCCAAGGAATCAGCCAGCTCTGGGCTCTAAGGCGCACACACACTGTGCAGCCACTTTGCACCCATCCTCTCTCCATAAATTCTCATCAGGAAAAAAAGCGCCGGGGGAGCAGCAGCTTCCCTCAGCCTCTCCCCTGGATATCAAATAACCAGAAAGCAAAAGCTGAGCTTCGTCCTTGCTTTAGCATGGCCACAAGCTCAAGGCTGACTTCAGCAATCCCCAGCCTCACACCAGGATGCTTCTTGAGGGGGTTTCAGCTTGGGATGGGTACAGGGTGTTGCACGGCAAGTACTAACAGGCACTTTGTTCTCGTTCCTCACAGGGCTTTGAATCCATAGTCCATTTTCTTCTACCATGGCCAGGCAGGACCATCCCCCAGGCAACGCCTAGAAGAGCAGAGACACCCCCCCTGGAGTGGATAAAAGATGTGGCTGTGTTTTTCTTTTTGGTACGAGGAGTCATGGCACCAGCTGTTTTGGTTTTGTTATTTTTTAAAAAGCGCTCTCTATCTTATATATATTATATATACAAACCCTAGTCCATTTTCTTCTACCATGGCCAGGCAGGACCATCCCCCAGGCAACGCCTAGAAGAGCAGAGACACCCCCCCTGGAGTGGATAAAAGATGTGGCTGTGTTTTTCTTTTTGGTACGAGGAGTCATGGCACCAGCTGTTTTGGTTTTGTTATTTTTTAAAAAGCGCTCTCTATCTTATATATATTATATATACAAACCCTCACCAAGACAAGGGACAGTGCTT
>NW_010400226.1:0-489 GCF_000710305.1 Buceros rhinoceros silvestris
TGTGCCGGGGCCACCATCCGCAACAACCCGGGCCAGCGAGGTGCAGGGAGACCCCACCAGGCACGCCAGAGCCTCCCTGGGTGTTCCCCACCCTCCTGGCACAGGAGCTGAGGTGTCCCTACCTCAGGCAGCACTGGGCAGCGCTGGGGACGTGGCAGCCCCTCGCATCCCTGCATCCTTCCGGATCAACCGTCAGGGCAAGCCCAGGGCTGCAATTAGGGATGAAAGGTCAGGAGCTCCATGGAAAAACAGGCTCAGGAAGGAGAGCAGTGCTGTCACCGCGGCAGAGCAACCTTCACCCCCCTCCTTTCGCTGAGTGTCCAGCTGGCCACCGGCCCAAGGTGACGGCGAGCGCCCGCGGGGCCACCCGAGCCCAAAACAAAGGCGATAAGGGCTTGGTGTGGGCCGGCTGCCTGTGCCACCAGGGACTCATCGGGGCGGACTCGGCTGCCCCCCTGGGGGCAGGGGTCGGGCGGCGGCACCTCGGCC
>NW_010400226.1:561-2076 GCF_000710305.1 Buceros rhinoceros silvestris
CCACCAGGGACTCATCGGGGCGGACTCGGCTGCACCCCTGGGTGCAGGGCTGGGCTGATGCACCCTGTGCTGTGGCACCTCCCCAGGAACCACCGCCGCTGCCCGCCGGTGTGGAGCTGCATCCTGCCCCAAGGATGTACCAGCAAAACAGGGTGACCACTGGGGTCAGGGCAGAGAGACCCCCTCACTCTTTATTCAGCATCCTCTGAACTGACCCCACTCTCCCAGGAGGGCTCAAATCCTACCCCAGAGCACCCAGCTGAGCCACGCCCATGGCGTAAAGCACCTTTCCCTGGAGGGGAGCAGCCCCATGGGGTGAAGGGGTGCCTGGTTCCTGGCACAGCCAGACACCTCTGGTGACATCCCCATGCGCAGCCACAGCAGGGAGCAGGGCAGTGGGGCAGAGGGTGGATGTTCCTTCCCCCCTCCCCAACACCCCCGCACTGGGAATTTCTCGTCTCAGCAGAAATCCCGGGGGTTGTTTGTGCTCCACCTCGGTGAGATAGAGCTGGAAGAGCCGCTCCCTTCACCCTGGGTGTCTGGGACTGTCTGGCGAGAGCCAGCTGGCTCTGCCAGGCGGGCACCGTCCCCTCCCTGGGGGGACCCTGCGATGCCACAGGACAAAGAAGACAAGCCCGGGGTTCAGGGACGTGCGCAGGGGACAGACGTGTCACATGCTGCGGGCACTGGGGTCTGCAAAAAGGGCAGTGCTGGGTGGGCAGCGAATCCCTCCTGCAGAAGCAGACAGGTATTGTTCCAGGGTCTTTATTGGCCAGACCACAGCAGGGTCCCCATCCTGCCCCTTGTCCAGCACCCCATGGCCCTGCCCCACTGTGTCCCAGGGATGGCTGCTGAAAGCACTGCCAAGGGCTCTCCCTGCAGAGCCGGGAGGTGACTCAGGCCAGGATGGGGTAGGTGGCTTCGGTGGCCACGCCGCAGTTGTTGTCCTTCATGGCCATGAGGATGTAGCCGTCGTTGCCCCAGTACGTGGACCAGGAGTTCTTGATGAGCCAGTAGGTCTCTCCCTGCAGGACGCCATAGCCCACGGCAAGCACCGCGTGGTCCAGCTCTCCTGGCTTGTTGGCTACAGGGAACAACAAGGGAGATGTTCTTTGGTCGGAGAGCACCCCTGTCCCGAGAGCATCCCCGCTTCCGGTGCTGCCGGCAGTGCTGGGACTGGATCCCCCCTCCCCCCCTGCCCAAGCTGCTCATCAGGGAGGGCATCCTGGGTGTCTTGGCATTTCCCTGGGCACCCAGGTCCTCCCGCGCCTCGTGTGCCACCCGACTCACCACACTTGGGCTCATAGTAGATGCCATTGGAGTAGAAGGAGAAGGTCTTGTGCGAGGCGTCGATGCTGACGGCCACGGGGCCGTGCTTGTAGATGGCAGCTTTGACCGCTGTGATGTTGCCTGAGGTGATGTTGACATAGCCCGTGATCTTGGCCAGCATCTCAGACTGGTTGTAGTGGCCCAAGCCGTTCTGTGGCACCCAGCGGGGAGGAAACAGCGTCAGCA
>NW_010400226.1:2139-2587 GCF_000710305.1 Buceros rhinoceros silvestris
GCGTGGTGGGAGGGGCAAAAGCCGTTCTGTGGCACCCAGCGGGGAGGACACTGTGTCAGCAGGAGCCCCCAGGGCCCCTTGCTGGGACCCTGCCCACCCTGGTGCCCCTGTGCAGCTCTGTTCTGAGGCAGGGGGTGATCTGGGACCTGGGCTGTGACAGCATCCTGGCTCTGACCCCCCTGTCCTCCCCTGCCCACTGTGGTGGGGATGTTTTCCCGGTTGCTGCAGGGACGCAGCGTTGCCCACGTGCAGCACGGGCACCTGGCTCCGCACCCAAAGCCCGGGGGGGGGCTGTTGCCCACGTCTTGCAGCCACCTCCCTATCCCCCCGGCAGCCTTGCTCCCTCCCTGCACTCCAGGGCATGGAGTGACCCAGGGCACCACCCATGGGTGGAGGAGCATTGTCTCTGTTTTGCAAGAAGAGAAACTGAGGCACACAATGATGAAAA
>NW_010400227.1:0-219 GCF_000710305.1 Buceros rhinoceros silvestris
CCGCCCCTGCAAGCCGGGGCCCGGCAGATTTCCCTGCCTCCGCCTCCCCTGTCGCCTCCAGACTTCACCTTCCCCAACCGTGCCCAGACATGACCCTGGCTTTCCCCGGCCCTCCAGGCCTTGCCTACCCCCGCTAGAAGCTCCCAGGGCTCCCGGCCTCCCCTCCCTGCCCCGTGCTCCTCGGCGTCTTCCCCCGCAGACCCGCCGCCGCTGATCCAG
>NW_010400227.1:402-1059 GCF_000710305.1 Buceros rhinoceros silvestris
CTATTGCCAAATCTGCCTGCGGGCACGGGATGCTGCCTTCTAGGTGAGGGCATGAGCGCTGAGGTGGCTGCTGAAAGGTCGTGGTTATGATAAAAGCAAAGAGGGCTAGTGCGTTCGATGATATCAAGCTGCTCGGTAGGTCTTCAAAGCCGGAGATGGAGCCTGTCATTTTCTAGCTCTGTGGCCCTCGGGTGGGAGCTGGTCTTCGTGTCTGTCAAGTAGCATCGAGAGCGACAGTGCGATTTAATTTCCACAACCCTTTTATGGCAACAATTACCAGAGGGAAACCACTTATTAGTGGGTTACTTCATTCCACATCCATCTCCATCCAGATCGTCAGGCCCAAATATGAGAACTCGCATAAAAGCCTAGTGAATTAACTGGCCGCAGCTTCAACGGAAACTTTCACATCTGCATTTTAGAATAGGAAATACTAAAATCCTCCTAATTCCCTCTTCAGAATCTCAGGGCTAGAATTACTCAGATGCAGAAACATTCATCTTGCCCCCTAGATCACAGGGGCTCCTATCTCACTCATTAACTCCCCTCCATCCCAAGTGTCAGCCTTCCTAGCCTCAGCCCGCCGCACTCCTTTGCCCGCAGCACGAGCCTGGCCCGGGCCGCCGCTCCCAACCTGTTTGTCAGGGGCTGATGCTT
>NW_010400227.1:1178-2839 GCF_000710305.1 Buceros rhinoceros silvestris
GCTGCCGGTCTCGCCACGGTTCCTTTTCTCCCGCACCCACGGGACAGCACCCTATGTCCAAATCTAAACCTTGCCCACGAGACGGGCCAAAAGAGCCCGAGCGATGGCAGACAGGAGGGGTGGGGGGCAATGTGACTCTCCCAGTGCCGGCAAAGGGGCTGGAGCTCATCCATGGCCCTTACTGCCCGGGACCGGAACTCTGACGTACCCAGCACTCGCTGCCAGGTCCGGGGCAAACACAGTTAACTCTGCAGTGTGGTTCCTGTGGTCCCAGCCCAGCTGTCCTATGTTTAATTGGTCACCTTCCGGCGGGACCGGCACTCTGGCTTCTTGCAGCTTCCTGCCACTGAAGCCGTTCCCCCAGAGGCCAGCGAGGACGGGTGTTTGGGGGTGCTGCGAAATCTGCAGGGGAGCCTGACCGGTGCCTGCCGTGCCCAGGCCCGGGTGCCTGAGCAGGGCGAGAAGTATGGCGCCGTGAAGGTCTTTCCGCTGCCTGCCCGACGCTGGCAGCACGGACTGTGCTCCAGCTGAAAGCCACCCACGAGTCAGCCTCACGCAGGGCAGCCCATTCCTATCCCGCGTGCGCCTGGGTTTTAATCAGCTGCCCGACAGAGTTGCATATTGATCCTGTCAGCTGTCTTGGACAGGGGAGGGCATAGTGAGAAAGGACCTTTCCACTGCTTAGGCCATGGATAAAGCATGAAGGTGATGCTGTACCATTAAAGCATTGGCACAGAGCAAGGAAAGTAGCCGAATGCAAAATAAAATTGACTCTCAGAGAAGGAGCAGAAAAGGTGATCAGCATGCTCTGTGGAGAATAATGAATTGACCAACTGTGATGTGAGCCATCTATCAAGGAAAGTAGCTGAATGCAAAATAAAATTGACTCTCAGAGAAGGAGCAGAAAAGGTGATCAGCATGCTCTGTGGAGAATAATGAATTGACCAACTGTGATGTGAGCCATCTATAGAGCACAGTGAGAGGTAAGACGGCCCTTCTATACATCTTCAAACTTGTACAGCCAGATTTGGTAGGGAATGGTCAAGTAGGAGCAGACCAGAATGGAGCTAACTCTCGTGTTAGATCAAGTAAAAGCAGACCAGGAGTGATCTAACTCTAGCGTTAGACAGGCACCACCCTGCTGGTGACAGCTGGTGCCACCGCCCAGCAAGGAGCTGAAGTTGGCTCTCCTTTCAGAGCTGAGTCCCTGTGCGGAGGTGCATTCGCGCCCTCGAGGGCAGACGCAGGTCCCCGCCCTCTGGGTAAGGAACAAGCGCCTCCCTGGATGCATTAGAAGCTGCTGGCCGCCTCGACTTCCTCATCTTAGCCATGATAGATTGGGAGCTGCTGCCCGGGTTCCTTTATGCTGTGTGACTGCCAGGGACATTTGACTTCCTGTGCTCGGGCTCCTTGAAATTCTTATTTGCTAACTCACACCCTGCTCCCTTCACACCAGGGCTGTTTTATTGTTTTATAACCCTCCTTAAACTTCCAGTCCTCAAAGATCCCATTGTGGCAGGCTTCACACTTTCTCCCTCTCCGAAGTTCGATGCTCTCGCTGTTTCAAACAGTTTGGTCGCTTGCAAAGGTTCGTCGAGTGCCTGGTGAGCCCGCAGTCCCTGGCACATCTCGCCCCAGCCACAGTTCGCGAGGGTAGAGGG
>NW_010400228.1:0-291 GCF_000710305.1 Buceros rhinoceros silvestris
CGTGTGCCCCATCGCACCGTGCTCATTGAGGCTGAATCCGCCCAGCAGCCAGGAGAAACAGCCACAGCTTGTCCCTTGCTGTCCTGGAGCAGTGTGCTCACCTACAGACACCTGGCGCACCGGTGCCTCCAGTCGGTGTCGGGTGCTGCGGGGCACCCACCCAGAGGAGAGGCCACCCTGGCCCCGCCAGCGCGGACACTGCTGCACGCTGCTGCTGCCCTGCTCCTCCCGGGGGTCTGCTCCTCAGCAGCCCAGGAGCAAGGCTGCGACTCACAGTGCGGCAGCATCCCG
>NW_010400228.1:392-10292 GCF_000710305.1 Buceros rhinoceros silvestris
CTCAGCAGCCCAGGAGCAAGGCTGTGACTCACAGTGCGGCAGCATCCGCCATCCAGAGCTCATCCTCCACCAGGCCCCAGGCGGAGGCAGGAGCTCATCCTCTTAACCGCCCGGTCAGGCCAGAGAGCACACAGAACCAGGAGTTAGGAAGGGAATGTGCAACTGATGCACCACAAGTAGATTACGTAAAATACAACCAGAAATTCTAAGAACCAAACTGCCTTTGCACCCCCACATTTTAAAGTGGGGCATAAGCTATTTTTTCTAAGAAAGAGCATTTATAATCAAATTCTTTCAGTTAAAACTAAGTACTAAAAAAAAAAAAAGAACTAAAAAGGCTTAAACTTCCCCCCATAGTATTAGTTCTCAAAAACCTTTTATAAGAAAGAGCATTTATAATCAAATTCTTTCAGTTAAAACTAAGTACTAAAAAAAAAAAAAGTACTAAAAAGGCTTACACTTCCCCCCATAGTATTAGTTCTCAAGAACCATTTATCTTTTAGAAGTCCTTCCCAGCTGCCTAGAACAAGCCTCTTACACATTTGCCTTCCATCCCCCATCGAATACAGTAACGCATTGTCCTGCGTCACACCAAGTCGCCAACTCGCTTTTGGAGAAAGTGCTCTGGAGAAGCAGCCACGAGCGGCTACACTCCCACTGATGACCGGGAGTCACTTAGTGGTGACAGCGCAGTACCTCAGACGGGATGGGAGGGTGGTTTTGAGAACAGCTCACCACCTGTGTTCCCGTAACAGTTATCACCACTGTGTTCTCACGATTAAACTAGCCTTTTCCCCAGACCGCAGAGAGCTCTATCGACACTGTGCGTGGAACGATGCTTGTGATTTCTTGCAACAGTAACAGTAACGAAGCTTTGCTGGCACCACCCCAAAGATGACTCCATGAGAGTCCAAATCACATCTCTCTCCATGCTAGATATTTTCCTGCTTGCAACTGCCTGTGTTGCACAGCTTGGGACTTCCTCTGTAGACTAGACACCAATAAAACATACAGCAATAAGAACACCCAAAGGCCTTTCATTTGTTCCAGCTCTTCTCTAATTACAGCTGGTGCCATCAATAAGACTTACAGACAGAGCAAAACACTGCAGGGATGAAGATAACGAGCCATAAACAGTATGTTCTGTGGAAACCAAAGCCAGACTGACTTAAGAATCCAGAATATCTTTATCATCCCAGGAGAGTCAGTGGGAGTTCAGGGCAGAGCAGGATTCAGCTGGGGAAAAGTCGCCTTCCCTGGCAACCTGACAGTGTGGTGCCATTTCAGCCTAAACCAGCACAGTAACTGGTCATACACAGACACGCTACAGTACACTGGCAAGCGGAAAGAAAAACTGGCTTATCAAGCAGGAGCTGTTAGAATCCAGCTCTGTCCGTTACGCAGCAAGTCAAAGATCAACGCTACAGAACAGGCACACAATGCAAGGCCAGCTAGAAAAAAAACCCTGTAGAGCATCAAACTGAGTGTTATGGCGAAAGGCAGCAGAGAGATCTCATTCATGGAGAGGTGTTACCCATCTCAGTAACTCTGGTACTTTAGTGGGGTGAGTCAGTGGACTTGGCTTTTGGTGAGGAAGAGGATTATTTTGGTCCTACAGCAATTAAGAACAAGCAAAGCTGATGCAGAAGTACAGGCTTTACTGTTGTACAGTTGGCTTTGTTAATAATGGTATGAATTCCATCCATTTCCACAAAATAATTTTATTAGGTACATGAATACAAAAGATTTACAAATATATTAGTGTTTTCAATGCTGGAATATAGAAAGGAATCTACATTTAAAGTCACACACACATATCAGTAACTCTGTCTCCAAAATACTGCATAAAAATACTTGGATTGCTGCTATGGAACTGACCTAGCAGTTTCTTTCTCTCTTTGTCAGAGAGCTTTGAATCTTCATCAATAGCTTTCAACAGAGATAACAGCTCATCTTTAGTGGTCTTCTCCGTATTGGAGCGATACTCCTTTTCATCAAGTGTTTGGCAAAAGGTATAGCCTAAAAGGAAACATTCAGAGAGTTAACACCGCACGCATCCACCCTCCAGGTGCCACAGACCCCTCCTCCTTTGGAGTCAAATTAGTCATCGCTACAGCAAGTCTTTCCGCATCATCTCGGTCTCTGCTACTGCTCACGTGGGTGCACGACGAGAATAAAAAGTTCAGTTTAAACTGTTACCTGTTATCTTACTAGGATCTTGGCCTTTCTGCAGAGCCACCAGTTTATTGCTGACCATTTTATGCAGTGTCCCTGGGATCTTGGACAGAAAGAGAAGACAGTCAAACAGCAGCTTAGAAAAGACAGTTCTGCATAAGCAAACGAGATCACAAAAACCTGGTTGTTGTTTCCTAGCTCTTACCTTTAACACATCTTTTTGGTGATCCACCAGGAATAAGATCAGGAGGTCAGTTTTCCCTCTGGATAAGATTTTATTGTTGATAATAGCTTTAGAGAATGTTCTTTTCACAACCATCCTGTTGTCGCTCTAAAGAATAATTTGAAATAATGAGCAGAAGAGGAGAATCAGGCTCCCTCTTTAAGAAGGGCGTCACCTTTGTTCTTCTAGAGTCACTGCTTTTCCTGTAGTCACATATTTAAGCTACAAATGTGCTTTCTGACCAGTATCTGGGACCTGTAGATTTCCCTAAGTGTAAAGCAACATGTAACAAGTACACACATTTACCTCCTTCTGTAGTTTGAGCTCAGAATTATGTGCTGCCACAGCCATGAAGTACAGCAGTCTTCTGAACTCCTCCCTCACTTGGCTGTCGAGAAGTTTCAGATAGAGTTGAACGGCTTCTAAAGATTGCTCCATCTTCCCATTCACTGGGGAGAGATAAAGGCACCTATTGCCATATTTATTTAAACAGATGTTGCAATAAAACACCTAAATTAGCCACTGAAGAGAAGTTCATCTCTCTAAATAGACCAGGTCAGACAAAGCAATTCATTCTCACTGATTTCTCACAGGCTGCTGAGAACTGTTTGCACACAAACTGAGAACAGCCCAGCCCGGGCTGCTAGCCCACACTGAAGAAAGCTCACTTGAAACTCAGTTCAGTTACACTTCAGCCATCTTGAATGGATCGGGAAAGACTGAAAACGGAAAGCAGGTCTCTTAAGAAAATGAATGACCTCTCGTGGAAATAAAGATCTCCCAAGAAATGAGGAATATGCCCTAGATAAAAGGGCTAGCTGAATACCAGGCCATATTTATATTTATTTTCCCCATAGATATTTGATTTCCATGGATACCAACTACTACCGAATAATAGCTCTCCAGTGTCACTGCCTTTTTACAGAGACCCAAACAAAACCTACAGAACTGCATGTAGTCATTTTTGTAGACCAAAAATCTCAAAGCAGAGTCTTCATTACCAGAAACAAAACAAACAAACAACAAAAAAACCCAACACACACCAAACTTGCAGTAGCCAACCTTTAAGCTGGGCTGCTGTAGCAAACACTCAGATTGTCAGTACGTATCCCACAGAGGCTTAGAAACCAGCTTTATTTTACTTACCCAGCAGCTCTGCAATTCCTGAATGAATCTCAGACGCATGGCTTAACAGCGGCTCCTTCTTCTGGCCATAGTATCTACCGATATTTTCAAACAGCAGCAGCTTCCACGTGTCTGCTTTATCGGGTTCGTCAGGCAGGTTCCTGCTAATATCCACCACCATATGATCGGGAAGGTATTCCAAACAGTCTATTGCTGCTGAGAGCCATTCATCTGTTCTAGAAGACAGAGCGGTTTCGCTTTGTAGCGGTACTTACCGACGCCTTTCAGAGCTGGCTGCACTGCTCCCCACAGAGAGCAGGCAAGCTGGTTTCTCAGTCCCAGTGAAAGCCGGGTGGTGGGTAGGAATTGGTTGATACCCGATGCTTTTGCTGACCCACTCAAGTACACCATAGCCATATAACTCTTTGTTACACACGTAATCAAGATGAAGAATTAGTAACCCACACGGGCAAACAGCCACAAGCGGTTAAACCTAAAGTTAGTGATGTCCTCTATTGTTAGACAAGGGCATAATTATTGCTAGATAAACAGAAACATGCACCTTGATCTGATCCAGGGTGATAAGTTTTTCAGACTGTTTTTAACTGTATTTATAAATAGTTTCAGGCTCAGCATCCTTGGCTTTTTTAATATAGTACGAGAAACCAAACTATTCCCTCACAAGTTATTTTTTAAGGAAAAAATTTCAAGATGATGGTAAAATGCACTATCTTCTCTCAATGCAGCAAACAACTTCCCCTCTGAATACCACCAAACACTATCGTTGCATTCAAAAACTCTTCCGGTGTTCAGCAGATATTGTCTCAGCTACTTCTGGTTTACAGCTTCGCAATTGTTATTTATTAATTATCCCAGTCAAGTCTGACAGGGAGAATAGTGCCTACTCGCCTCCTTTCTGCAGTACCAGAGACTACACCTTTTCTACACCCTTATGAAAGCAGAAAGCTTTCCACAGTGGCAGAGATGAGGGAGGAACACTTACTGTGAGTCACTGAAAGCCTTGAGAATCTCTCTGTCAAGGTAGTTACTTGTGATGACATATCCAGGCCCTTTCCTTGGTGGTGGGAGCTGAGGTCTGACCTCTTGGTGCGCAAGTAAGGACTCAAGAAGTGGAAGGTCTACAAGCTGCAGCAGCCGAGCAATCGTTTGTTCTTGCCATACCTCATTAATGACTGGAAAGGGTGGAAAACACAAAGAACACGGAGATTCAGCATGGGCAAAGAGAGAGATTAGGAAAACGAGAACAACTTCCCTTGCTCCCCTCAGTCCTAACACCTAATGGGCTAGTTTCACCAAAACAAAGATTTACAGTAGCAGAGAGCAGTAGCCCTTATCAGCTCTGAGTGCCTTTTACCGCCACAAAAGGCAAGAATTAGTCATTTGTTTAGTTAACTACAAGCGTCAGAGAACTGCTTTTTGGAGAAGTCTGAAGTGCCTCAGGTTCTTTGTGCTTTAATTTGCAAGTGAGCTTTGTTCTAGGTAAAAGATTAAAAAACAGAAGTAACAGCGACACTCTCCTTATCACAGCTTCCACAGTTACAGTCTGGCTCCAGTTTGGGGAGTTTCTAGGATGCATTAGCATCTTTGACGAAAGGAAAAAACACATTAGATCATAGTTTAGTCAGAGAGAAGACACCAATTGTCCAGAACAGTTTCAGGCAGTGCTGAAGGAGTGCCGGCTGGAGCAGATACAGTTAAAAAGCCAGGGAACAGTTTTAGCTAACAGTAGGCCACTGGCCATCATTAAGTCAAGCACAGAAGAGTGCAGGTAATTGAATATTATGAAGAACCAAATCAAGCTCCATACAGTTGTGTATTCTTTGCCACAAAATTCAGCACTGATTTATTTCCACTAGAGATAACGATCCTGACTAATGAAATAAAAAGGTAGAAAGCGAGCCTGCACAAAGACAATTTGCCTTCGTTATGACATGGCGTTCAAAACAAGAAGAGAGTCGGTTTGACTCCCTCTCCAATCTGAAAGGCGCGAGCCTTTCCAGTCCTGCAGTTATTACCTTCCTTCTCCCAAGGAGAAATGACTGCAACATTACTTGGCTTACCTCGACGGGACAAACTATCCGAGATGTTTACTTGAGGGGTATTCGCAGGCTTTAAACTCAGGTTTTCCCAGAGATCCTCCAAGCTTTCCGATTTAACAGGTGTAGAGTGAAACAACATGCTCTTCTCATGTCTGAGATCAAAAAACAGCTTTTATAAATACTTATATCCATATATATGGATAACCAAACATACCATCCAACATACAGATACAGATAACTGTCTGAGATTTTAAAAAGTTTTCCTATATAAATATTTACTTTATTCTCTCCCCCACCCAACACTTTCTCTGTACATTATCCTGTGCAACTTGGACAACACCTTAAAGAATTACTTGTGTGCAATAGTTGCATGTGAGTGCATAGTTCCTGCCTTGGAACTTGTCACAACCAGCATCAGCAGAAGCTACCTCAGTTACCGCAGAGAGAATGCGGGAAGAGGAAATGGTTGAGGAGGGGAAATTATTTCTAAAAAGCCCAGACAAAACACCCCCCCTCAAAACCTCCAGAGTTTTAAGACATTATTCCTAACGGGAAAGTGAGGATAAAAATTAAGAGCTGTTCTTGAAATACCCAGAAGGTGGCTGTTCCGTATCAATACAATAAAGTTATGCGGCTTGTTCATGCAGCCAGCTAACAGTCAGCTTCAGACACCTGGCCCCCACTTCCCTGTGTTAGCTGGTTCTCCCCGGAACTGCTTTCCTGTGCCATGGAGTAGATAGCACAACATCAGCCACAAAATTACTATTCTCCCAAACACACTCGTTCAATTTCTATAGCCTCTTTGTTTTAGGGCACTGCAAAATCCTTTTGATGCCCACTGCCTTTGCTATGCATGTGACAAGTTGTGTACCCATAGATCTGTTCCTTTCACTAAACAAAGAAATATAACCCAACAGATCTGTGCCCTGTCCAGAAGAAAATCTCCTTCATTCTATTCTTAGTGCACATGAATAATCTTGTTTGACTGTTTATCTGATATATTCCAAGTCTTGCTCTAACAGCCCTTGGTTTAATTTCTCACAAGTCATCCTTTTTCCAAATAAAGACAGTTTGCTTTAGCACAGAAAAAGAAGCAGGACCAAGGAACTATCCATTTTTAATCACTGCTTCTAGAGTTTTCTGGTGAGTTGGGTTGATGCACTGAAGTTCTCATTTGCTACTCTCACATCAATCGCACAAGGTATTTTCTTATTAGGTCAATGCTACCTGCAATTTTCAGAAGTGCATATTGCTACAACTATTGCAATAACCACATGAATGTTGTTTTTTGTATGGATATGTCGACATACATTCAGCGATGAACACTCGACAAAAAACTATTTAAGGGCAGTTATTTGGCAAAGCATCATCTGCATAGCAGCATGTTCTGGTTTGTGGTGGTTTCGACAGTACCAGGGTTTTCTTTGCCCACTCCTACAGGGCAGTAATCCCCTCCCCGCAAGCCCTCTGGTTCTACGACAGCATGCAGTGGTGTAACAGCCTGCTACCCGGTCTAGGAACAAGTCATACATGCATGAAGAAACAGCTGAAAACATTCCAAAAAGATAAATCTGAAGCATAGTGAAGCCAAGATAATGAAAGAAGAAAACTGTTTTTTACCTGTTTTTTCCTTAAAAACTGCCTTACACCAGAGCTAGGTGTGCAGTGACTAAAGATTGTTCCACTGCATTGGCCTATTCGCTGCCGCTGAATTCCAGCCAGTTAGGCTGGTTTAGAGCCCAGCAGATCAGTATCTGTAATGCACTTAATTTCTACCCTCCCGCCCTCCTCCCCCCCAAGGCGATGTGATAACAGACACTGAGAACAAGTAACTCTGCAGGCTGAATGATTTACCCACTTCAAAGTGATGTTTCCTGCCTACCTTCCTCCCACAAACACCTGTAGAGTGCTGCTTTCCCCGCCCCCAGGTTCTGTAATTGTACAACAGTTCTCTCTTCTGTACCCCAGAACACATAACCGTTTCCGGCTGTAAAAAACATCTCCTCCTCAGGTCCCATGTGCTAACCTTTGTGGCGTACACTGCTGGTAATCTTTATCGAGCTCTGGCTGGCTTGAGATGTTTGTGAATCTGTAGAGGCTACTGCTGCTGTCTTCGAACACAGACCGTTTGTCTTTTCCAAAGACCCTAGTAGAAACAGCCTCAAATACTTTGTAATCCATCAGCGCTTGACATACACGCACTATTTTAGCACGAGAAATATCAACGTCCCCAAAATACTTGTTCTGTAGAAGATGAGCAAAGACAACATCCACCGCATCTGAACCAATAAAACAGTCATGATAGCACTTGAGGTTCTGGCGACGCTTTTTCACTTCCACTTGAGTTTGAAGTGCGTTGATAATGCTGCTCCAGACATATGTTGCTCCAAACGGTTTCTGTGCCAGGCTAAAGCCTAAGAACAGGGAAAGCATAAAGACTGAATTCATGCTGCAATTAGAAAAGAACTGTCCCTTTCTGCCTGCTGGCTTTCATGACTCTTGCAATGATTTAAAAGTCTGAGACTTCCAGTTTGGCTTGGGTTGCCCATGTATTAGCATTTTATTACTTAGCAAGTCTGCCTGCATTGTCCCAGTGTACCTCACTCTGGTGGCTGCTCTCACTAATTAGCCTGAAGCTTTGCAACCAGGAGTTTCTACTTTTTCAGCCTGTCACGTTGACACTACCCAATTTTCCACGCTTGCAGAACCTACTCCCCTAAGCACACACATTCCCACAACCAAGAACTGGCTGCATGTACTTGTAACGCCCCACTAACAAAGCTGACAGAACTCTCCAGCTGGGCAGGGAAGCAGGGATGAAGAGACACCTCAGAACCTTGTTTCCTACAGGACAGTGCACACACAAGCTACACGTTACCAGCTTAGCGTATCGCTAATAAGATCAAGAATTCTAATCCGAGGCATCACTTTCTCAACTCTAATCCCACAGACCAGCCTTCCACCACCACAGCTCCAAGTGAGATTTAAGCTCTGTGTACTAAGTGCCACTTCCTTGAGCCAACCAGTTTTCCCTCCCCAATAAAACCTCTGAACTATTACTCATTTACCAATCTGATTAGGAACAGCACACAGCAACTAACAGTTCGACCAGAGGCTAGACTCGGCTCCCACAAGGACTTACAAACACAGAATATTCTTACAAAGTTTGTAGGTGGGACCTAAGCGGGAAGAGTGGCAGCCACCAGAGAGACTAGAATTAGAATGTATGTTTCTCAGTAAATCAGATGAATAATTTATTAAGAGGGAAAACAGAGGAAGCTGAAGGACAAAATATGGAACGAGGAGTTGGCAGCAATCCTACAGAAAGCCATCCGGGGTTATGACAGACCTCAAACCAAATGAATTAACAGTGTGATGCAGTGTTTAAAAAAAAACAACATGCAACTCATTCTGGAACATATTACCATGAACATTTTCCACAGAGATGCAGGAGGTATTTTTCCTGCTTGGTCTGAAGTGGCATTAGAGAATTGTATTCCAATTTTGGCACCAGAATATCCAGCTGAGCTCCATCTACCACAGAGCCCAGAAAATCAGCAAGTTGGCAGCGGAAGGAAGGGCAGGGGGCAAGTTAGAGGGGTAGCGAAAATCGCAAAAGAAAAAAGAAGAAAAAAGCAAGGAACACAGTAGCATTTGAAGGCACTAACACTGTTACAAAGGACAGTGATGGTTATCTCACCAGAGACACCTGCCTTCTGAGAAGATGAAGGAAAACAAAAGCTTTCTAATACAGGGCATTGAACTAGACTGAGTAGAAGCCTTCCAGATCTCCAGTTTCCAAAGCTTTAAAAGTACAAGACAGACAAGGCGCGTACTTGCTGATACTTTAACCTGATGACACCTTCAGGTGGGTAGAACGAACTAAACAGAACACAGAATTTCCTTCCAGCCCTGCATTTTGATAGCTGACAAGACTGTTTGCAAGGAAAAAACCACACAAACCAAATGCACAAACCCAAACCCAGCACCCCCAAACATACCAACGCTGGTTTCTACTGCTAAAATAAATATCAAAACGAGCTCCAGCAATAATTCTGCTATTAACCGCTGCTTTATCACCGCTTTCTTCCACACACACTCCCCCAAACTCTTTTCTTGGGGCAGCAGTATGACATGTGGCATTAATGATTAAGGACAGAAGGTTTCACAAAGTTCAGGTGTTTCTCCAGGTGGGAAAAAAGCAGTAGCAGTTCTCAACCAACGACCTTTAGCCCTTCACGTCGCATTAACAAGCCACCTGCTTTTTCACCGCCTTTCAGGAGAGCAGCAGCTGTCCGAGCCTCCCTGGTACTCTCC
>NW_010400229.1:0-6341 GCF_000710305.1 Buceros rhinoceros silvestris
AGGGGGTCTGCCGGCGAGCCCGCACAGTGCGTGGCCGGGAAGGGAGGCGGCTTTCCGAGGAGGTCCCGGCTGCTGCGGGGCGACCTGCACCCGGTGTGCGGGCACAGCGTCCCAGTTCTTTGGGGCGGGCTGTCTCCTGGCGATGGGAGAAGGAATAGGGGGGTACAGTGAGCTGAGAGGAGGTGCCCGTCTGATTAGACAAGAAACGCGGGGAAAATAGGAAGAGATGGTAGATGATGGCATGATGTATGTCTTAGGTACTCGTTCACCGGTGGTGCTGCATCCCAGGGAGGGAGGAACAATCTCACTTCAGCGGGACCAGGTAATGTGCAACGTGCATGTTTTGAAATACTTGCCACAAGTATTGCTTAAAATCCACAGCGCCCTGGTTCAGTTTCAGGACAGTGCATCTATTTTTATTCTACAGCCTACTGTTAACATTGCATAGTATTTCGGTATTCAGTGCTTTACAGCACTAAGCAAGTACAAGTAACAAACTTCATACCAAAACCAAGCTGGTTAAACAAGTGCTTTTGTAGACTGATGTGGAAGGAAGTTAACAAGTCTCCATTCCCAGCCCCATAAATGAATATAATAAATTGCCTCACAGATCACATGAGTGTGAAGTAGGCCATGAATTTTTTTTATTATCGTTACAAATTTTAGTACAACAGGAGAGTGTCATCTCCAGTACGTTCTGTCAGTCTTCCAAAAAAATGAGAATTATGAGATTGTTTTGCAGATGTCTGTCACTTAGGAAACTTTTGAACCTGTTGGGTAATTTCAGACAGATTTGAAAGATGAATATGTCTTGTTTGAAAACTAACAGATGGGGAGAGGAGGAGAATCTGAAATCTGCACTCTGCTGCAAGAAAAGCAGGCACAAATTAGTCCTTGTTTGTTCTTTTCAGCAGTAGGTGGCTGGGCAGTTGGTAAGTGCAGAATGATTCACTAGCTATTACATGAACAAGAAAGAGGAGAAAAATTGTCTGATGTGGGAAGAGAACTGTGGATGGAGATAATAATTTAGAGGACAAAGGTTGCAAAGCTTGGTTTCTTCCAGGTTTGCAGCTTCAGCTTCTAGCAGCACAGCTTACTTTTTTTTTTTTTTAAATGTCCCTTGTATACCAGGCTTGTGGATTTTATTTGGGATTTTTTAAAATGAACAGTTCCCAACAGCCCCTTTGTACTGACCTTTCTATAAACCATACTTTGAAGATCTTGAGGAACATCTTGGTTTATGCACAGTGTTCCTTCCAGACCTGCTCATTTAAAACAGCCCCTTCCAAAATCTGAAAACTGCATATGTTAAGTACTTTTCGTAACAGTAGTCTCAATCTTCAAACAGATCTGTTTTACAGGATAAAAATGAATGTAGGAGTTGCCCACAGCGAGGTAAATCCGAACACGCGGGTGATGAACAGTCGTGGAATGTGGCTGACATACGCGCTGGGAGTCGGCATGCTGCACATTGTCTTGCTCAGCATTCCTTTCTTCAGTGTCCCAGTCGCCTGGACTTTAACAAATGTGATTCACAACCTGGTAAGTACCATCTCCTGTAACAAAGCTGGTGAAGTTGTTCATATGTATTTACTTCCAGTCGGAGAAGAATGGCCAGGCTGTATGGACAATGAATTCCAGCTAGCCAAACACCACCTCTGCTCAGCTTATCCACTGTTAAATGAGTTGGCTGATTTTGGGAGGAGGATTGATACAGGATTGCTTTGGATTTAAGCACAAAAGATGTGAAATATTCCTTACAAAGTTTAGGCAGTCTTTTAAACGGCATTTAATTAATCTAGAACCTTGCAAACGTAAAATCATCAGGCCAACTGACTTTCACTGACTTTTTGTATGTTATTAGAGAGCTGTGCTGGATCCATAAAGTACATTACATTTTTAATTCTTCGATATTATCTACTGATGTGTCTATGTAAATCTTTTATTATCCCAAAATGCTTAATTTCAGCACTTTACCTGTTTCCTTGGACAGAAACATTTGTGTTCTTGTGCTTCTTGCTTTGATTTCTGGTCATGCTAGATAAATTTTAGCTCAGAATCACTTCAGCAAACAATTTTGTCACTGTACATGGGTTAAGTACCTTGACCCAAGCCCTGAAACTATTCGTTATTCAGTGGGTCATGATTGGCATGATGACTTTTGAATGCAAAAGGATTTGGAAGCTGAAGACCTTAACAATCTAAGAATCTTTCTGACTCCTTTCCCCAGGATGCTGTAATGTTGTTGTAGTCATTCACAGTAATGCCAGTATGGATACTGGTCCTGCTGAGCTTAGGGAGAAGAGGGCCATAATCCAGCAATTTACATCATACTTGAGGTTTGCTAACTCAGCTTTCTAAGATTAACAGTGAATGAGTCTTCGCTTCTTCCTTATTTAGTAGTTCACTGTGAAGACTGAGGTTGGATAATATCCTCTTGAATACTGTAAAAAAAAAAAAAAAGTCAGTTTGGGTTTTGTACCTTGAAAGCTTTTTTGGTGGTTCTTTCTGCAAGTACCAGTGCGGAATAAGATGTGTACTAAGTGTTTCAATTTGTCCTCAAAGGGCCTTTTAGTTTAGCTTATTAAAACTGAGAGGCTGCAAGCATTAAGAATTGAAGAATTCATTAAGCAAATTAATACTCTTAGGTTAATAGGCTTCCAGTCAGGGGGCTGTTCCGAAGGGGGGGAGAAAAAAAAGTAGATGATATTGTGAAGTGACTTGCTTAAATTTCACGTCCTTTATAGGGGTTCAGAAGAAATATGATTTTTCTATATAGAGCTTTCCAAAACCATTCCTGTTATCTGCATGAGAAAGAACCTGAAAGGAAGAAAATTAATTCTTTCAATATTGCCAGTATTCGCAGAGAGATTTTTGCTCTGGGCAGACTCTACCTCATGACTCATTTAACACTTGTGTGAGGGAAGTGGTAATATAAATCAGCAGCCCTAAACTTGTTACGGCGCTTGTTAAAATGCGGCTGGTTTCGTGAAATTTTTGCCATCTAATGTAGAAGGCAAAGCAGTAGATCAGGTGTCACAGAGACTTCAGCTTTAATTCTGCCTGTGCCACTGACCGCACAACCTCAGGTGAATGACTTCTTGTCTCTCCCTTCCCCTTCAACGCTTTGTCAGTACAGGCTAGCAGCTCTTCTGTGGGAGAATTCAATTACTCTCTTTTTTTATGGTGCATCGAACAATGTAATGCTTATAAAAAACCACTAGAAGAGCCACTGTGTTCACGTTTTATTTTCCCCAGGGAATGTACGTGTTTTTGCACGCAGTAAAGGGAACTCCTTTTGAAACACCCGATCAGGGGAAAGCGAGGCTACTGACACACTGGGAACAGCTGGATTATGGAGTACAATTTACATCGTCAAGAAAATTCTTCACAATCTCTCCTATAATTCTGTGAGTTTGAAACTCTGTTGTGGATTGAGTCATGAAACCATGATTGCAAATGCTGCAACAAAATGGGTTGCAATTTGCATTCTAAAAATGTTTTCTCTGGTTTGTTCCTTGTTTGTTTCTACATCGCAGAGGTAGGAGGTAGGTATTTACAGGCCACATAATCAACAATCTTTGTTCTGGCAGCTTGGACTTCCAGTTCATGTCCTGAGGTCAAAGTGTGTAAACAGTTATTAACGGGGCAGGTTTTCAAGATTAGAAATGTTGTGAGGAAAACTTACTGTTAGCTCTTGAAGTTCTTTAATATTGTGAAGTCACAAATACTGAAAGTCTAAACTCACTGCCTTCACCACGTGACAGCATTTATTAACCATTTAGCAGCTGGTGAGTTAGGAGGAGCGTGGCAGTCCTCACTGAACAGTGCCCAGGGTTTTGCATGTCGGTTTTGTTTTGTACAGGTTATCTTCTGTTGACACTAGTTACGTAAACAGATGAGAAGTTCTACACTGCCTGGCTCTGTCGGCAAACATAGAGTTGTGTAACTGAAGGAAATCAGATAACGTGTTTAACATCCAACTCCTAAAAAGTCTTTCTGGTTTTTGCTGGAGGAAGTTGTCCACTTGCATGGTGGGGAGCGGAGGGAGAGAACATCCCCCATCGTGTTTAGAAAGTTGGTTCACAAAGGATAAAATGTACTTACATAAAACCTCTCAAAAAAATCCTCTTTAAAGATAGCTTCCTGCTTTCCGGTGGGGATTTTGTATTCATAACACTTGTGTATGATTCTCTCGATGCATTAATAATGCATCAGTAGCTGAATAAACATCCTGTTTTGCTGGGAGATAACCAAACCCCCAACAATCTGATAGCCTCCTTTCTGTAACTAGTTTGTGCAGAGAACAAGATTAAATTATTGGCTTAAAGTGTAAAGAAGCTGTCAGTGAACTGGATTTTCTTGCAGTTGAACAGGCTGTGGACTAGCTTAAGAGGAAAATGTGCTGGAAACATCTGCCAGATGGGATGCACAGATGTGCTCAGCATAAGTGATTTTTGCATTGAAAATTGTCAAGTGCTGTTGTCATTCGGGTAGCAGAATAGCGAGTATTTTGGTAACAGAGCTTACACTCCTCAAAACCTGTATCATCAGTCAGGCTTGTAGCTGCAGAAGTCAGAGACTCCAACTTGAGAGATGGGGGGAAGGAAACGGCAGGAAAATACTACCTGAGAGTTGCTTTTTAGCACCTGGAAAAGTAAGGGGAGCCTTAGTCCATAATTGCTCTAGATAATCTAGAACCTCAGGTAAGATGTTTAATAGAGGAACAGATCGGTTGTTAACCAGTCAAATATTTATTACTGATTACTAAAGCACTTTTCCCAGCTATGTTTTGTTGGTTATTTTTGAGAGAAGGGTGTCATCAGCTAAACTTGCTCCCCTTTTTTTCTGCAGGTACTTCCTGGCGAGTTTCTACACAAAGTATGATCCAACACACTTTATCCTCAACACAGCCTCTCTGCTGACTGTGCTTATCCCCAAGCTGCCACAGCTGCATGGTGTTCGAATCTTTGGCATCAATAAATACTAAGCAGAAGGTTTGATGCTGACCGCCCCGACATGGCTACTGCTGCTCCCTGGGTGACGGAGACGAGTTGTCTGCTGTGCCATGTATCTAATCATATTCAATGAGAGATGCTTCTACATCTGAGATACAATTCCTACTTCCTGCAGCACTGTCTGAGATGAAAGTTGAGTTTCAGAGAAGATGCCTTCAAATGCTTAAATGTGAATCGGAAACCTCCAGAAGAAAGATTCCATGAAGAGCTGGGCAGGCCCTGCTCTAAAGCGTCATTCCCACTAAGACTGTCTGTATACAGCCAATGCAAGTGACTTGTAAGGAAGGAAGGTGCGAGAAACGGCTGAAATGGAGAGCAGTGTTTCACAAGTAATGCAAACGGTAACATTACGTGTAAGTCCAGGATCTCCAGTGCCGAGGACTGGGGAGGCCGCACTCATAGGTTAAGTGCAAGTAGGTAGTTTCTGCTGTGTGGATTATAGGTGGTTGTGCTTGTCATCACATTGTAATACAAAGTTTGTCTCACAGTAAATACTGTGACAGCGGGCATAAACTGATGGTGTAATTCATGCCTTATCTGTTCTTGTGGGGTTTTTGTCACAAAGATTTAGGAAAGTCCTTAACTGTCAGCTCAGGGGATTTCTACATCAATGGGTAGCTCAGTTTATGTACACTTGTACCCGTTGCCTCTGTTAGGTTTATTTCATTTTGCTTATAGGACAATGATTTTCTGTGTGTAATGGGACGTCCTGAAAAACTGAATTTTTTTTTTTTTTTTACGGTGTGGAATTTTGACTGTGGGTTGTTTTTTCAGTGGCTGAGAGAGGCCTTTCCTGGGGCAAAGTGGTGCTGCTAGTAGGAGAAGCAGCTCCGTTACAGAGCAACAGTGTCAGAAAATGTAAGAGAAACTCTCTGCGGGCCATAAGTTAGAATAGAAGCTGAGCTAGAAGTAGGTGAATGGTTAAATCACAGACTAACTGTATGCTTCTGCAGAAAAAGGTGTAGATAATTTGCATGTCTTGGAAGCGTGGAGGAATGCTGTGTTTTAGGGGTACTGTGTAGTACTGAGTAATCCTGTGTATCATCAGCTCTGGAACCAGAGGGAAGAAGGTGCATCGAGAGCTCTGAGCACGTATTTCTCTGTCTTGGAAAAAGGATTGATTTTGAAGTCTGCCTTATGTCTGCCAGCCCATTTAAGCCTTGATTTGCATTTTGGTTGCAGTGACAGCCAGTGACCTGGAAAACGAAATAAAATAAAATGAAAGAAAGGCCCACAGTGGCATACCTCTTTTCTTGCTTAGAGAATTTTCTGGCTATGTACTTACTTGATAAAGATGCTGTTTCAAAAAAAAAAAAAGAAAAA
>NW_010400229.1:6534-6961 GCF_000710305.1 Buceros rhinoceros silvestris
TTACTTTCTTTAAAAAGATTGTTTTTTAAAAAAAAAAAAAGTAAAAAAGTAATGAGTTACAATTTTTGGGAAGAAAATGGAAGCAATTCTTTGTGTTACTTGTACAGAAAGTGGCTTATTTTCAACCGATGACCATCACAAGGCTGTGGTAGCCCTTTGAACCACTGTTTTGTGTACAAGTGACATGGACTTTACGACACAGACCTAATTTACCGACACAGAGTGGCGGTGACACACGTTAGGCAGCACCGGAACCCTCGGTACCGCGGCAGGGATGCCTTTGGGCGGCTGTACAAAGCTCTTGGCTTGACGAATTACGGTGACTCGCCCTACAAAGGCTGCCTTGTCGCCCCGGCCTCGCTGGGCGGCAGGAGCGCGGTGCTCGCTAGCAGCAGACCCGCGACCAGCGGAGCCGCCCGCCCCCTAC
>NW_010400230.1:0-11999 GCF_000710305.1 Buceros rhinoceros silvestris
ACCGCGGCGCTCACCGCGCTTCTCAGGCGAGAGGTCTCTGCGGCAGAGCTGAGACTCGCTTCTCATTTCTGAAACATCTGATGGTGCGAATCATCTTTCTTCATGCTGTTTCACCGAACTCATAAAGGACAAACGAGGCTCCCCAGGATTTAGATTGTAAAGAAGTCAGTTGCTGATTTTTCATATATAGAAATTTACTTTGCAGATGTACTGGGTGTCACACTTCAGGTGGGGTTTGGGGTAGAAAAGACCATTTCATTTCTGCAGGTACGCCTGCCCTAGTGGGACAGAAGAACCACAAATGTAATTTCATTTTCTACTGGATCCACCACAGGGAGTATCCCTAGCAAATTCTCACTCTTCTGGCTGCAGGGGTGCTGGCTGTCCCCCTTCCTCACAGCCAGGGGTACAGAAATCCACCCGTGGCCATCTCTCCATGCCCCCCCACCCCACAAAATGCCACACAGAGAAACTTCCTGTGAGTTGTCCCTGGCCTTGTGGAAGCCTTTAGGCTGTGCAGCTGCAAAAACCTACTTGTAGGGACATTACAGACATGCTTGGGAAATGCACAAGTGAAAGGCAGCATGTTGTTTATTACTACCGTTCAGACAAAAATGTAGAGTAATATTCAAGAAGAAATCTGAGGGCAGCTTTACTGAGCAACCTAGTTTAGACAGATCTAGATCTGCTGTCCTTCCCCACTTTCACTAAATCGCAGCAGCTGTCCCTCCAGCGTCAGCAGCAGCCAGGAACACAAGCAACCATTTTTTTTGTCTCTTTCCAGTGCGGAAGCAACACAGAAAAGTCACAGAGCAGCACTGAGTCAGGGCTCTGCGCCACAGTAAATTTCTGAGGCTGCCTGGTATTCTAGGCACATCCGTACAGCAATAAACTCCTCAGCATCATATCCCAGCCAGAAGAGAATCTGGAGCAGCTAAAAATACAGCCCCTGCAACTCAAAAGCTTGCACACAGCAAACTGCCGCCTGTGACCTCCACGCGATCCTCTTCCTGCACACACACCCAGGGCAGGTGGTATTCAGCCCCTGCCCCCCAGGCAAGGACAAGAGAGAGCACTAGACATGACACACAAGTTTAGGAGTAAACATGAGCATCCGGTAGGAAGCAGATTTTCTCCTTTCTTGGGACATGAGAAAAGACAGGTGAGGTCTGCATTGCCTTAGTGTTTGAGGGTTGATTATTTCTCATTTTGTTTTGTGTAGTGAAACACCCCAAAGATTCTGGCATTAGCAGGCACTATAAACCTTGAGAACATCACAGGTATGACTGGATTATTTATACCTCCGTCCTTACATTACTGGCTCCAAGACATCACACAAAGAAGAAGGTAATGAAATCTCCACCTCTTCAGCCATCGCTCTCTAATCTGAAACGGCACTTCCAGGAGCCGTTTTCACTCAGCCAGAGTCTAGGAACAAACAGGTTCTCACTCTCCCACTCACTGTCAGACAGCCCCACAACTGGCATGCACTTACACCATCACGCACACATTCATTCTCTGCATTTCTCACTGGGAGATACAAAAAAGTCTCATGCATTTGCAGTTTATCACATGCAAGCATACACACCTCTTGCCTTTCAGTCACGCAAACACATAATCACAAACGCATTCTGGGTTAAATTCTATTTTCACTTACGCTATGCAAATACAAAAGCTGAATACTTCCATTAAGATAACAGATTTACAACTGGGTAACTGAGATCAGAATATGCTGCTGACTCGCTCATACATAAATTTCCATAGCTGCGACTGAATTTGTCTCTTTCCTCAGCCGCCTCTCTGTGCATTAATCATTCAACATTTAAATCAGCCATCCACTTGCTTCTTTTTGCTTTGTCAATGAAAATTGTTCAGCATTAATTATAAAACTCATTCTCTGCTGAGGTTTTCTTGGCTTTTTTTCATTAGTGGGTGGAAGTGTCAATTTACAGTCATCTCGTTCTGTCTTCAAAAATACCCTGTGTACCAGCTCCACTGCAGAACACATTCTCTGTGTGAGAGTGCCTGTGAATGTGTGCGTGAGCTGGTGAATGTGCGAGCTCGTGAATGTAAATGCAAAATTGGAAATGCATGTGCATACATGTGAGTATGTAGAAAAGAGATGGAGATTGTGTTTTAATTGGAAAGGCTAAGTGTTTCTCAGGCTTTATTTTACAGTTTGAATTTTAACCACTTTCTGAATCTAAAGATTTTCATCCTAGTGATACAGATGATTTCAGGTTATAAAGCAGAGTTTATGACAACTGCAAATGTTTCCAAGTCGAATATCTTTTGGCAACAACAATACAATACAGATCTAATTTTGCATAGTGGTAAAACCTCTCCAGATTTGCTCCATATTTTATAATCAAAAGGACGGGACAATCCTGGTCCAGCACCCCGTGCAATCCCACAGTACAAACCCAAGGTGAGCAAACCACCATGCTGTAGCCAACAGCACATCACAAGGCAACAAAACACAAAGGATTTATTTTAAATGGGAAATATTTTGGGGTATGGACTGAATACAGTAAGGTGGAGGCTGACTAAACTTGTCTTTACAGGCATATTTCTCACAATTGTGAATGTTTTACTCTGTTACTACAGAGCGGAACATTTACACCAGTGTGTAAATGCTTTCCAATTTTTTCATTATACTGGGATGCTGCAACCTATATTTAACCCAAGGGAAGAAACAATTCTCAAAGAAACAATTCTCTCTTTGGCAATCATTTCTCTTATCAGTTATCTAGAAACGTTAGGCTGCTTTAGCTGCCAAACAGGGATTACAAAAAGGAGGGCAAAAAGACAACCGTGAGGAAGCCGTCTCTCTCTGCAGTGGTGTATTATGAACCAGAGTAAGATCTGAGTCAAGAAACTAATCTCCAAGGCAACAACAGAAAGATGAACAATGCAAATGCTTTTCCTTTTCTGGGATTCTGGTATGAGCTTGTCTTGTCCTAGTGCAGTTACTGTGTCATCCCCTTTGTGGAAAGAAATAACGGTTCAGGTAGCTGGGTATGTGTTGTGCCGACCCCCTCCCCTTTCCCCAGATCTTAATTCTGTCCAGGCTGGTGGCCGCTGAAATACGGTGCCTGCCCTGTATGCTCTGCACTACTGAGATGGACATGGAGGTTCAGCTCAGTTTTACTGAACTGCTGCCCACCACAGAACCCTGCATCGCAACTGGCAGTGGTTGCCTCAGTTGCAGGAAACACCCAAAGTAAAAGGCTCAAAAAAGAGATCAAGGGTGGAATCAATTCCGAACACTACACTGAGGAGGAATGGGAAGCTGTCGAGATGAGGAAGTTACTATTACCCAAGCTGTATACATCCTGTGAGAAAGAAGAAAATTGTCTTTTTACTCCCGAAAAACTGGGAAATAGAAAGTGTCTTTTTCTTCTATGGTGGAATGAAAATAAGTAGGAATGATAGTATTTAGTCAAACAACAGAGCATCTCTCCAGTCTAATAGAACTTGTGCTTTAGCTGAACACTCGAGAGTAGCTGGGAATACCGCCCATGGTCTGGGTTTATTTATCTTGTACGGAGCTCTGTGTGTCCTGCTCTGATGAGGTTAGGACACAAACAAAGAGGCAAGACACTCTGTTTGTTAGCCAAGCAGCTCGCTCTCTCCCACTGATAAAACAGGAGGGAAAAAGGTGAGCTTGATTTTCTCATTTTCAGAAAAAAAACAGGAGCTCAAAGCCAAGTCTGCATTAAGGAGCACTTGGGTGCAGGTAAGCTGGGAAAGCACTACGGGTGTAGCTGGAACTTACACGGTCTAGCCACTCCGCTGTGATATCAGGAGAGGCTTCCTACGCGAGGACACTACAGGAGCTGTGGCCCTGGCACTCCCGTGGCTCCCCGTGCCAAGCACAGGGATCCAGTCACACCAGCCAAAGTGCTTTGCAAACCTCCTCACCGTCCCCTCTGCCCCTGTGTGCCACCGTGCCTCCCCGCAAAAGTAAAATTTAGTGCAGCTTAGTCCCTTTCTCCAGCAAAATAACCTACTCCAAGAAAAGCACGAGTTTGCCATTATAAACACATTGACACTAGAAATTCTTACTAGCAAAGCTATGCTGGTCAGAAATTATCTGACACTGTACTCACGCCAGCATGGCTGTGACAAACCTGCCCTTACATGGACAGAAAGGTATTTTGTGCTAAATTCTCGTTTACACCCATGAAGGAACCCTGGAGGGAGCATGTACCATACTTGTTTTGACCCTGCTTGCAATTCACACTAGCGTGAATGAGAATTTGGAACTGTGAGTCCGTATATGCCTCCAGATTGCTTCTAATTTTTCTTCGTCCTTATTTTAGTAGTATTTGTCACCCATGTGTATGCAAATAAAGCTTGCAGAGGAGTTCTGAGTAATAGGGAGAAAACAACTTACCACTGTTTATTAAACTGCAGCTGATGCCACAGTGAAAAAATGCTGTTGGTAATTTTAATTCTCTTCCTCGGGGACACTTCCTGTCCTTCCACATCGTTATAAAAACTGCTGGTGACAACACATCTGAATCCAGCACTAGGAGCTCCTCACAGAGACCCATAACGACACAGGCTCTTGAACGCGATTTATTTTCTTTTTCTACTAACCTTCCAGGTCCAGATCTTCTTTCTCTTCCAGATCGGGGGTGAAACACATGATGTGGCAGAACAAATGAAGCTTTTCTATCCCCTGCCCATGTTTTTCTTCTCCTAAGGTCACGTAACTTCATTCACAAGAACTGTCAGTCCAATTCCTCGCATAGCCATGAAATTACCTGAAGTATTTTTTAACGCACTTAGATTTTAGTAGTGTGGTTTTACACTTTTCATCTTATGTTTCACTGTCTGTTAAACCACCTTAGACTTTGAAAGCCCCATTTCCTCATGAGTGATTCTGTCTTTTTTTCACTTGGCAAGTGTCACATTTTTCTGCGATTTTCTTATGGCATTTAAAGCAACAGCATCCCTTTTATTTACTTATCTCGCTGGGCTTTCACATCATTGCTCGTTTCTCAAGAAAAACGCACAGCTCCAGGGTTACCATCCCTGAAAAATCATCCGAAGAAGGCCACCTACTTCCTCTGACCACCAAAATGGTGACAAGTTTTGCTTTTTCCTTAAGTGAAAATTCAGGGTGATTCAGATACATAGATTCAAGTTTTCAGCCACTCTACATATTAGGTATATACTAAATTTGAATAAAATAATTTGCACATGTGCAACCTACATTTATGCATGCAAATCAGGCAATTAGGTACAAAATTACCTTATTTGCATACATAATGCTAGAACCGAGCGAGTAATATGCACCAAAAACATATTCTATTAATATTATTTTCTTCTGTTCTGAAATTAGCTGCAAATGGCTTAGGAAAGACTCAAGATTTTCATCACTCCAAATGATTAGTCTATTTGATGAACATTTGCAGGTCTACTGATGAGCTTTTACATATATCAAACGACACCAATCTTGTACCGTGTTTAGTATCTTACCATGAATTTTACAATAAAATGTGCAATTCGACCTTTTCACGTTTAGTATTCAAGTTAAAATTCATTTACACAATAAATCTTGAATGCGTGATTATTAAAGCATCGCGGCACAGATGCCTCCAAAATTTGCTTTTGAGTTCAAATATTCATTGATTTTTTTGTTTCTCTTTGTGCAATCCACCTGCTTTTCCACGGATACAAATATGGAGCTGCTGTAAAAGCAAAAGAAACCAGTGAAAACAAAGTCTGCGGAGTCTGGAGGATGTTTCCTACAGGACTGCAGCTGTCAGCAGCCAGGTCACACCTCACCGGTAAGGAAAGACGCAGCTTTCCCCCAGCACAGCGATGTCGGAGGGGTCTGGCTTGCTGGAGGGTGAGTGCCTGCCCTGGGAGGGCTCTGGTGTGCCCACTGACCCTGACCTCTCCAGAGGCTCCCTGTGTCCCACTGCCTCACGCCTCTGCACATGTGCCAACACACTTCTTCTGGTTTGCCTCCCTTTGCTGCGCTCTGTCTTGCTCGGAAGGCAAACTCAGGCACAGACCTGTCTTATTTGTCTGCAGTCGTATGCATACTAAGGGGCTTTAGCTGTAGAATAAATAAAAAAGAAGTGCGCTTCTGCTTGTGGTGCAGAGACATTTTTACATGTCTCTAACTGTTCTCACGGGCTTATCTCCAAACCCCTTTAAGCGGTTCATTATAATTTTTAAGATGGGGTCACCGGTACTCTTTCAGATACGGGTGGATCTTTGGTTCCCGTGATGGCTGTGCAAAGCTCCACACAGCGTTCAGCGTGTCAGTCCTCATGCATCCTGGCATTTGCCTTCTTACCAAAGATGCCTATTTTACACAGCTCACCTTCTAGTAAGTTATCCATAGCAATCAGATCTTCCCCCAAATATTCTGGTACCTTTAATTGAAAACTAGGCAAAATGCTGAGGAAAATTGTTTCCTTAGAGTCTGTGCAACTGCATATGCTGTAAATTTCATCTGCTACTATCTATCCGACTAATTCATCGATCACCAGTGTGCCGAGTCTTACGGTTTGTTTTTTCTATGCTCAAACAGCACTTTCAAACTTTTCAACATGCTTTCTTGTTCCTCCTGTGACAACCTTGCCGTTGAAATGTTCCCTCTCATTTCAGGAACTTCTCACCGTGTCTTATTCATGGATGAATTGGTAACGAGGGAGTCTTCATCTGATGATCTATTGGTCAACTATCTTATTTATTTCCGGTGCCTTTGCTGTCTGCAAAGTTTTGCTGCTCATAAATGTGCAACCATTTGCCTCTCTCAACAGCTTCAGAGCATCTCCCAACCATTTAAAACCAGAAAACTGCGTGTCTCCCCATCTTTTCCATCCTCGCCTGCTGAAGGATAGAGGTTGTCTAGTTTTCCTTTCTTGCTTTTTGCCTCTGGCACTTATTCTTACTTCATCCTCTGTTTCTGGTGAAGGGTCTCCAGATGTCCTTGACACATGTCCCCAGAGAGGTACATTTCCATTTCTTGATGATTCCAGACACCAACATCCCTTCCCACACTCAGCAATTTAATTTCCATAAGGCAATAAATACAGTAGCAAGAACACTACCTTTGTAAGCTCAAGAGTTTGTAAGGAGCACTGGGAAGCCACATAGGCCAAGAACCAAAGTGTATCTGTAATTGGTGTGTATTTCCACCTATGAAGGTAAAAAACAGCAGTAGTTCTTCTGTCCCATGTAAGGTGTACTGCATTCCAGTTCTAACATGCATCATACTTTCAAATAAACAATGATACTCAGGCCTTTCATCGTTCATGTTCATCACACGTATCTATCTAACCTCACAAATTCCCAAAGAGGAAGAAAAGCATTTTGTAGGAGATGCTATACTTACACCATATACAAGGCTTCCTCGTGTATTTGCAAACAAACTGCTAAGTGTAACCTGCCCCTCTAAGGACCCATGGACCTGGAGCAAACCAGCTATGAAAGGTTATCAGACAAGGATCTAGAGAAATTACAGACAGGACTTAGTAGTGGGAGCAAATTAATGGGTGAGTTTTTGTGGTTGACTTTGCTGCAGCAAACAGGCCCCTCTAACTGTGAGAAATGGAACATTAACATAACTATGTGCTTGAAGGGGGACAAACTGCTGACTGAATGGACTTGGGAACCCGAGACAGATTAATCCTTGGGAACAGTAAACCAGAAACTTGTGCACCATGAAACACATTGTCAGGCAAATGGACTGTATCACTAAGAGAAGACTAGAGCAGCTACATAAGAGATAATGGTAAAACCGTATCTCATGGATATATTGTATATCTCAAAGGATTCTTCTGTTGTGAGGGGGAAACACAGAAATGTTGTTTATCTGCTGCTAAAAGCACAACAGCAGACCAGGCACTCCTCTGCAGAGTCAACAACAGCAACAAGAACTGTAGCTCGCACCTCAGCAGGCAAGCTTGCTGCCTTGTCTGCTGCCACGGGCTCTGGGGAGCACTGGCAAAAGGTAGTTTGGGCCAGCGTAGCTCTCGCCCAAATGGAGCTGAAGCATTACCCTCCAATGCCCATCTCCATCTCTGAATGCCTAGTGCTGCTGGTATGGAGGGTTAAAACTGAGTAGCCACAGAGAACCTCCCCAGTGCAGAGTGCTGAGCTGTTTGGTTCCTGTTCTGGCCAGGCTGAAGGGCCAGGCTCAGAGGCATACTGTCATTGCATCCCAGCTGCACCACGTTCATGGGGAATGTGTTCATTTATAGCAATCAAACAGCCAGCAAACATCACTACCTGCATGTTCAGAGATGAGAATGGCAGCCTTGGAACGACATCTACGGGGTCTGCTGCTAGCACTTAAACTGGTTGATTGCCATCCTGGGCACTCCTCTGCAGGTAACGTGATGGAGGAAACAGAGGCGGAGGGAATGAATTCATACGACAGACTACAGCATTCTGCTACAAAAGGCAAGGAAGACTTGTAGCTTGCCAAAAAGCTTTAGAAGAATTATTAGTCCTGCGTCAGCTTACAGAAGGTCTTCCTGAGAGCAGGGAAACTCCAGTAATACGAAGCTGGCATGCAAACTTGCACAGCTGAAGGGATAGTTCATTGGAGCATATAGAGCTATGCGTCCAACATATACAGATGTGTCACGTGCCATTTGAGGCACGGGTGGAGGTCTCTGTTCAACATAGAAGCTTCCTGCACGAGGCAGCCAGAGAAAGTCTTCAATAGTGAGTGAGAAGTAAAATGTTGAATTGAGACCACACCGTCTCAAATGTTGCGGAAACCCCTCTGTTGCACACAAATGAAAAATCAAGGGAAGTCTGGTGACTACATTGCAATCTTCCTTAGGGAACAAGAGCCAAAAAGGCTTAAGAAGCTTAGTAAAAAGAGCTACCCAGGCCCGGACATCTTTAAGCATGAAGGAAAGCTGGTGTATCAGTATGCAGACTTAGCAACCTTGAAACAGAACATCATGGAGAAGTCTGTGTGGTAATGAGATAGGTCCCCATCAAACCGTAGAACTAGTTTGGACAAGACCCTGAGGGTAATCGTGTGTGTGCTGCTGAGGACTGATCCCTTACATGCTTGCAGCAAGTAATAGGGTGACTCTCACAGTGCTGGGAAGGAATCAGGTGACTCTTCAAGAGCTTATCTGAGGAGGAAACTGTGGAGCAGGTGACAGCCTACAGTTCCCACAGGCTTAGACTGAGATATGAGCACGAAGGGCCTGCTTTGAGCAGAGAAATATTCTTGCTCTGGTCTGGTCCCTTGGTTCTAAGGTTTGAAGAACTTGTACTGGCTTTAGGCATTTGCCATCTCTTCTGGGCTAGAGGACAGACCTGATGACTATACAAGCGCTAAGCAAAAGAGGAAGAATACAAGAATACAACTGTATTTACAAGTTCTGTGCTGGAAGGATTTTTTTCATTAAAATATTAGAAAATAAATCTTTAATTTTATGTAATTCCATATTTGCCACAATAAGAAGGAAATGTGGGGGTTTTTTTAAGTGACTTTACCCTGATGTTGTTGTTTTCAACAAAGGTGCTGTTAACAACTGTCATCATTATACAGTTCTGTAGAGTTATGTAACTGATTTCCATAGCAACGCGATCATGTCATGTATTCTGAATTATAACTCAGAGGGAGAGGGGATGGGAAAAGCATGGAATGAAGACTGCAGAGCAAAACCTGTCCTGATTATTACCTGAATCTTGAATGTTCTTATTAGTCCTATTTGTTTAAACAGTGTTTATTTGTAGGTAGTGCTGAGGATCCAGCCAGGCTGCACCTGCCTCCCCAGGCATGCTCGAACCCAGCCTGGGATTGCACATCTTCAAGGGAGAGCAGGGTGGGGCACCTTCAAATGACAGAACCTTCTGCGGGGAGGAGGTTTCAAGCTGTAACTTGCAAAATATGTACAACACACTACTGTAAAAATCCAGCCATCAGAACAAGGAAGATCTAGGCAGAGAGCTGCGACTAATCATGCAAAAAGCTGAAAGGAGCTGCTGTTTGCATTAAGCATGTGCAGCGCTCAGGAAACACTGTTGTCTCTTGTAGCAGGAGGTAAGAGAGGTACACAAGAGCCATGAGAATTCCTGCATCATACCCTAGTATTTGTCATGAAAGCCACTAGACATCCTATCAAGGATGCTGAGTAATGAATCTATCTTAGGCTGAAGGTCCTTGTTAGCACATGACAAGATGTCCACAGATCACACAACTGATACCATCCCTGACGGCTGCACCTCTTGCTGCCTTCCTTCCAGCAGAAATGATGCAATGACCACAGCTGAATGATTACGGTTGGATCAACAGAAGAGTTGACTGCAAGGGTGGCGGGGGTGGGGTGGGTGTTACAGAAGGGAGGGAACCACTCAAAACCACAGCGAATTTGCCAAAAATGAGAATGTATACTTACCAAGGTACAGCTCTTGAAAGGCTGCATCCTTTTGATAAGATACACGGCATAATCTTTCACTGAAGGAGGTGGGATAAAATAGATGCACCAACTGGCCTTTCTTATCAGTGCAGTCTGAGTTCTTCAGGGAGGAATTATCTTTACATGTAAAAGGGAGTCAAGCACATCAACACCACCAAGCAAGTAATAAAAAATATTCCAAAATTTACTGCTGCAGGAAGACGAGAGCTCTTTCAGTTGTTTTAAACCTAGATGTTTTGGTTTTTTTAATTTTTATTTTACAGACATAATTTACTGACACTGAAGAAGAGAGTTCTAAGAGAAAATGTCTAGCATATCAAGCTTGATCAAATAAACCTGCAACATCTTCAAGTCAGTGGCCTATATTTTTCAGTAGCAGCCCAGATATTCAGGCTTCCTACTCCCTCCCTAGTTCTGCCCCTAGTTCGGACACAAATCAAACCTACGAGAGCGCATTATCCTTACCCCAGCTGTGTGCCAGCCTGGACATGTTCAAGTGAAAACCCGGGCTATGCTATGATCTTGTCTCTTGTTACTGTGATGCGTGCAGAGAAGAGTAAGATTGCCTCAGAGAGGTCCAGAATGCAGCAGTTCAAAGCAGCCCCCTCTTGTCTTTGATTTGGATGTGCTGTGCTTTCCATCATAGCCAAAGGGGAGCTCCTACCTCTGACACACAGGTATGCACTCTCCTTCACCCCAGCCCTTGGTATGTTGCATCAGCAAGATCAGCAACAGTTCTCCAGCCTTGGAGCTATCTAAGCGAAGGACGCGGGCTGCCGGCAAATGGCCTGGCACTGAACGTCGGGGTTCACACACACCTGTGTGGCACAAGAGCGTCCGAGTTCAGCTGGACGCAGTTGTCGTACAACAGGCTTTTATCCTAGAGGCAGACGAGCAGTTGGGACAGTAACGCAAGGCCACCATCTCCCTCATTCTGGTGGGTGTTTGTTGTGTGACCTGGCTAAACAACCTGAGATGACCCATCTGGGAAATGGGTAAACTGAGGTAGTGACTTGGGGAGTAACTTCCCCGTTTCCTAGGTTCAGTCCTCACTTGTGGTTAGAAAAGTCCCAGTCAGGTTTGCATAAAAAGTGTTTTCTTTTGGAAGGGCAAAACGCTGTTCCTGGCTTCCAAACGGACTTGGGGCTGCCCCCTGCAAGGCGAAACCTCCAACCTCTCACCGGTCTTGAGCTGCGCAGAGGCAGAAGCAGGCTGCTAGGTCGGTGGTTTGCCTGAGGAGCGAGCGGAGGCTTGCAGCAGCATGGCTGCTTTCTCGGCACATTCCTCTGGTGACGCTGCTTACTACCCAGCATACAGATAACCCTGAGTCAAGGCTTTGGTATGAGCGGCGCTGCCAGGAGCTGCGTGCTCGGAATAGAGGGTTACAGTTTAAACCGAGGTGAAGGGCCGTCCCCAGCCAGCTGCACCCTGCCCGCCTTCCTCCCTCGGCTGGAGCCAGCCACCCCTTCACCTATTTGCAGAAAAGGAGCTTTCCAGTCCCTCCCCTCCAGCCTGCCTCTCACCCGGGGATCATTCCCATTGAGAAGCTCTGAGCCCAGCAGTAATCCCGACGAATTTAGC